>NW_015625026.1:0-789 GCF_001515625.1 Sinocyclocheilus rhinocerous
GAACAGGCAAACTTCACTCATTATACAACTCAGATACAACTGTAGCAGGACTGATTACCGATGAGATGGCCTACAGGGAGGAGGTGAAAACATTGGTTCCAGGATAACAACCTCTCTCCCTCAATGCCAAAAAAACCAAAGAGCTAGTGGTGGACTTCAGGAGATGGGACAGAGTGCACACCCCTATAATCATCAACAGCACACCAGCACCCCTGTGCCTCTTTTGCTCAGACAGCTGAGCTGGTATGGAAACAGCACCGCCCTCAACAACAAAAGCTCTTCAGAGGGTGGTCAGACAGTCTGCGGAAACCATAGTGCTGAATGTTAGGACTGCCAAAGATCACCATTCTGCCCTAAAAGTAATCAGACAGACCAAACAATAAGTCATAGAGACTTGATACATAGAGGGATGGTAGTACCCACCCCATCTAACAAAAATCATCAAGGCTCGCCCTGATCAGCCTGACAATGGTGCTACAGCAATCAAAAGTACAAAATCACTCATAACTCTAAACCACTCGACACAGACTCAAGTGTCTTATATCATGGGAATCCTTGGCTCAATATCTGAAATTTTTGGATTTTTTTGAAAAACCTACTTTTGTGGACTAGTCTTAGTTTTTCGCCCAAACGGAACCAAAGCAGTGCAGAAAGATTCTCTGGAGTCTGAATGTTAATAAAACCTAAAAATAACCTGCAGGGAACATTCTCTTTAGGTTATTAAAAAGAGAACTTACAGGGAATGTTCCTAGAACGTTCTTATTTGGTTCCCAAAAAATAACCAAATGG
>NW_015625026.1:7879-11269 GCF_001515625.1 Sinocyclocheilus rhinocerous
AGATTGGGCGCATACAGGGTGGTATGGCCATAAGCAGGGACTGCCCCAAAGTGTGGGCTATTTAAAGATCAGCCGCTCTATAGGACAGTGTATTAGATAAGTAAAACGCTAAAGCTTACAGCACCTGGTATTCCCAGGCGGTCTCCCATCCAAGTACTAACCAGGCCCGACCCTGCTTAGCTTCCGAGATCAGACGAGATCGGGCGCAGACAGGGTGGTATGGCCGTAAGCGGGGACTGCTTCAAAGAGTGGGCTATTTAAAGATCAGCCACTCTATAGGCCAGTGTATTAGATAAGTAGTGAAGAAAATGCTAAAGCTTACAGCACCTGGTATTCCCAGGCGGTCTCCCATCCAAGTACTAACCAGGCCCGACCCTGCTTAGTGAAGAAAATGCTAAAGCTTACAGCACCTGGTATTCCCAGGCGGTCTCCCATCCAAGTACTAACCAGGCCCGACCCTGCTTAGTGAAGAAAATGCTAAAGCTTACAGCACCTGGTATTCCCAGGCGGTCTCCCATCCAAGTACTAACCAGGCCCGACCCTGCTTAGTGAAGAAAACGCTAAAGCTTACAGCACCTGGTATTCCCAGGCGGTCTCCCATCCAAGTACTAACCAGGCCCGACCCTGCTTAGTGAAGAAAACGCTAAAGCTTACAGCACCTGGTATTCCCAGGCGGTCTCCCATCCAAGTACTAACCAGGCCCGACCCTGCTTAGTGAAGAAAACGCTAAAGCTTACAGCACCTGGTATTCCCAGGCGGTCTCCCATCCAAGTACTAACCAGGCCCGACCCTGCTTAGTGAAGAAAACGCTAAAGCTTACAGCACCTGGTATTCCCAGGCGGTCTCCCATCCAAGTACTAACCAGGCCCGACCCTGCTTAGCTTCCGAGATCAGACTAGATCGGGAGCATACAGGGTGGTATGGCCGTAAGCGGGGATTGCTTCAAAGAGTGGGCTATTTAAAGATCAGCCACTCTATAGGCCAGTGTATTAGATAAGTAGTGAAGAAAACGCTAAAGCTTACAGCACCTGGTATTCCCAGGGGGTCTCCCATCCAAGTACTAACCAGGCCCGACCCTGCTTAGTGAAGAAAACGCTAAAGCTTTCAGCACCTGGTATTCCCAGGCGGTCTCCCATCCAAGTACTATCCAGGCCCGACCCTGCTTAGTGAAGAAAACGCTAAAGCTTACAGCACCTGGTATTCCCAGGCGGTCTCCCATCCAAGTACTAACCAGGCCTGACCCTGCTTAGTGAAGAAAACGCTAAAGCTTACAGCACCTGGTATTCCCAGGCGGTCTCCCATCCAAGTACTAACCAGGCCCAGCCCTGCTTAGCTTCCGAGATCAGACGAGATCAGGTGCAGACAGGGTGGTATGGCCGTAAGCGGGGACTGCCTCAAAGAGTGGGCTATTTAAAGATCAGACACTCTATAGGCCAGTGTATTAGATAAGTAGTGCAAGGGAAACAGGTCAATTTAGCTCAAAGGGAATCATTTAAGATTTTAAAGGGAACTTGTTGTGGATTTTTCTTGGGTGCGGCCAATGAAGTGGAGAAGCAGAGTTCCAGATGTCAAAAAATAAGACTTTATTTAACAAAGAAACAAAGCCGGGAAGACAGTCACAGCATTCCAAATCATTCCAAAGTCTCTGTTTGTCAGCTTATATTATATACCCTTTGTTCTCTCCAAATTTGGTCATTTTCTGTTTTTTCTTTGTTCCGGTTAATTTTTATTGGCCTGATTTGCCACAATTGTTTCCAACTCTTTTGGCCTTGTTTTTTAATGGTGGAATATGGTCCGAGCAACCATTTTTTTTAAAAAGCTTTTATTTCATTGGTTGGTAGTGGTCACATGAGGAGGTGTGCGTCAAATCCAGCCACCTGTTCCTGATAATATTAGATTATTTCAAGTTCACGTTTACTGTCTACTGAAAGGTCCATTGTCTAATGAAAAGACCATTATACGTGTTCCTGATAATATTAGATTATTTCAAGTTCACAGGTGTACTGTCTAATGAAAGGTTTACTGTCTAATGAAAAGACTATTATTCGTTCTATGACATCCAGGGTTAACATAATTCAGCATATTAATTTATATATTGATTACTTTCATTTTCACATAATACTTCAATAAAATTACACAATAATGTTCCTCCTCTTCCCCCACAACCTGCACCTCCACCTCACCTCCACCTCCGCCCTCACTTGAGCATCCTCCTGCTCCTCCTGATGACGACGATGCAGAAGATGTACTGTATATATTTATTGTGGCCTCTATAACTCTGTATAACTCTCTATATTTTGCGGATTATGAGCAGGAGCAGGACTGAATTTTTTTTATTTCTTTTTTTTTTAAATCCAGGATTATTATTTTGGCTGATTATTTAGATTTTTACACTTACATTTATATTGTTTCATCTATATATTAATTTATCGTACTAAATATTTTTACACTGTTCTTTATGCATATAGTTATTGTGTAGTTCATGGAATAAAATTCCCATAAAAACATTTTATTTCATTCATGAAATAACAATAATAGAATAGGACTCTGGTTCATATGTGAATCTCCATCTTTCGTTCTTGATTAATGAAAACATTCTTGGAAAATGCTTTCACTTTCATCCATCTTGTGCTGGTAGAAGAATTCCACCTCTCTACTAAAAATTTAATTACATAAAAAATTAAATGTTACAAATAAATTAATAAAACATTTGTGGTAGAGTTTTAATAAATATTTGTTCATTAAAACCCTCAATATGGTCTCGTTCTCATTCAAGACTGTGATTGGAACGAGCGGAACCTAAACCCATGGATGAGGATCCAGCATTTAATGACATGTTTGAGAAAGCAAAGATATAACCTGATATATAACCTCAGTTCAAACGAACACCTTCTTCACACACTGACTGAAAGTACAATCATTTTGTAAATAAATATATATAGATATACGCATGAGAACAAAAGTCAAATTTATCGTCTAAGAGTGAACTCATATCTACTGAGATTTTTATATTTTTTTATATTCAGTTGTTAATTCATTTACAGTTTATGATGTTGTTTGCTCTTGTTTTATGCTGACCAGACCCCCACAGCAAACAGGCCCAGAGCCTCCCAAAGCCTGGGAACATGTGGATCTTACATGTAATACATTTTGTTTAGTTTTTTTGCCTAAAACTGCAAATTTGGTCAAAGGATTCAAGATTCAAATAGCTTTATTGGCATGGAAAAAGAGAGTTTTTACATTGCCAAAGCATAGAAACATTTAATATGCATGGTTTCACACAAATACACATTTAAATTAGGAAGCATCTCTATGAAATTCTACATAAACTGTAAAATAAAAGATCTAATAAAGATTCTCAGTCAAACAGAATCACGAGTTCTGGATTTT
>NW_015625027.1:0-6978 GCF_001515625.1 Sinocyclocheilus rhinocerous
TATACTCGCATATATAGATACACAGTCTATATTTCTATTTTTTTTCATAGTCTTTATTCCTACTACTGCAGCATAGATTTTATTATTATGTTTCTTACATTGTATGTATGTATGTATATGTGTATAGTTTGTGTATGTGTGTGTATAGCATTGCACTGTCTTGGCATTCATTGTGGACAGCAAAGTAAGAATTTCATTGCTCAGGGAAACTTGTTTTCCTCACTGGGCATATGACAATAAACGCTTTGAATCCTTGAATCTCACTGGGCATATGACAATAAACACTTTGAATGCTTGAATCCTTTGATTGTTGAAAGACTTTCTGGTGCATTTCACTTACAGCCAATACAATTTCTAGTAGCATTTTCATTGGTCAGGTGTGGATCTATTCTAAATGGTTGATAACTTTTGACAAAGTTTAATCCAGGAGCAAAGAGAAATAATTTCTACTTTAAAAGCACGGAGATTGTCTGAGTGCACACAAGCAATATCGAAGTGAGAGGACAGGTATTTCATTTGTATAAGTTAGGCCTATTTGAGAGCTCGTATCCAGTTTTCAGCGATTACACGAATGTGTTATCATGTTACAATAAAGTGCTCGCCACATTTGTGTGGGAATGATTAAAATTATGCGGAATACCTGCAATCCCGCGCGGACATTCAGACTGTAATTGACAGGAAGCGGATGCGTGTCAAACTCACTGTCGGAGAGGAAAGAGAGGCGCAGCTTGTATCGGTGTAGATAGGCTACGGTATATACTGTGGAAAATGAGTAATGGAACCGTGTCAGATATTTCAGTATCGGTATCAAAATATAGATATTTATGATAACTCTACCAAGTAGTTTATTTCTCCAAACTTTGAGTCCATAAATTACACTGAGCTCCCTCACTGTCTGATCAACTCTTCAAAGCCTGCTATAGCGGCGGCTTTTCCCGGTTATCTGGGCTTTTATTGGTCCCTTTTCCCGGTTATCTGGGCTTTTATTGGTCCCTTTTCCCGGTTATCTGGGCTTTTATTGGTCCCTTTTCCCGGTTATCTGGGCTTTTATTGGTCCCTTTTTCCCGGTTATCACGGCTTTTTTTGGTCCCTTTTTCCGGTTATCATGGCTTTTATTGGTCCCTTTACGATCGGATGTCTTTATCTTATTTTTATTGGCTACTGAAGTGCCGTCAAAGGTTTGAATATCAATTCAAATTGTGTGCGTACTCAGTAACGAACTATGATTTAAAAGTAACGAAGTAGATTATTTTGCTTAATTTGTACTTAAGTACAAGTAAAAGTACAGCTTTAAAAAATATACTCAAAAAAGTACAAGTACCCGAAAAAAACGACTTAATTAAGTTAATTACAGTAACGTGAGTAGTTGTAATTCGTTACCTCCACCACTGCTACTCAATTCTGTTTGATACCCACCTCTGCTAAATATGTTTCTGATCCGCACACAGCTCGTTTTGCTTCACCTGAATGTCACACATTCCGAAAACCCTAGCTGTTTATAATGTTTTAAGGCAGTCAAATATATAAATTAAAGGGGGTATTTTACCCAAAAATTTAAATTCTGTCATCATTTACTCTCCCTCATGTTATCCCTATTGTCACGAATCCTGTCAACGGACTTCCATCCGCTCGCCACCAGAGATCGCTCTTCCATTACATTGACTCTCACACTACACAAACTGTTACATGTCACCCTGGCCTACATTTCCCATCATCCATTGCACTGATTGCACACAGCTGTAACCAATCACACGCTCACCTGAAAGCTATTACACACACTATATAAATCAATCTCACACCACCATTCACTGCCGAGTATTGTTTAGCGTTTATCACTGTTTAGTTGATAGCTACTTTATGGAGCCTGCTGTATCTTTCCTATACTTTCTATATATCCTATATATTCTATATTTCGGATTACCCCCTTCATCTTGCCGATTGGAATTGTTTGCCCCTGACTGGATTATTGCTGTGTACCTGGATTATCTCTCTTTGCCTTGCCCTGTTGGATATTGTTCACCGTCGATCGACCCACGCCCGTTTACTGGACTGCTCTTGTGTTTTGTTTCGACCCTGCCTGTGTTTGTGACCACGTCTTTTAATAAAAAGCTTGCATATGGATCTGCACGTCTCTCGTCAGCGCCATAACACCTATAGCCTTTATGATTTTCTTTCTTCCATGAAACAAAAAAGAATATGTTTTTGTCTACTGTAATGAAAGGTGATGGGAAAATAAATCAAGCTCTATTTTGATCACCATTGACGCTCATTATATATGGACAAAAACTTTCTTCACAATTTCTTTTGTAAAATTAAAACACAAGCAAGCTTTTGATCACCATTGACGCTCATTATATATGGACAAAAACTTTCTTCACAATTTCTTTTGTAAAATTAAAACAAGAAAGTCACAGGTTTGGAACCACGTATGTGTCATGAATTCACCAGGCTCTCCCGTCAGTCACACACACACACAGACAGACACAGCACTTTCTCTCACCACCCTTCTGATGACCAACAACTGCCACTCTCATCAGCTCATCAATTGGCACTACATTAAAGCATTAATGTTGAGTTTTATTATTTTTGTGAGTTGTACTCTATTCACAGATTGTATTCTTTTATTTATTACAGTTTTTCACTTCTAAAAAGTGAAAAGTGAATACAAATTGTATTTGACTGCTGATTTACAGCAATGAACAAATGCCATTATTCACTGTTTATTGCTGATTTTAAAGCTTACTGAACTATGATTTGGATATCTACTTCTACATATCAATACACAACATAAGATTGGCCCCTCTGTATTAATTATGGCCCCTCTTGTGCCCCCCAGTTGAAAAAAATCCTAGAATCGCCCCTGCATTGTCCTGATTGCGGATTCCAATGCACCTCGGAAGGATAAGTCGCATCATCAAGACAATGCCTGACTCTAATGGAAATGTTCGCAGTGTGTTTTCAGATGAAAAGCAGCACACTGAATCGACCCATCTCCAAAATATGTCTTCTACAAGAAGCTGGCTGACTGTAGTTTGAATATAAGTTCAAGTTGCGACTTAAAAGACTCTTATTTATGTGATAAATGATATAGCTTGCCTGCCTATACAATCAGGGGCTGAGGATGTAAGAGACATAATTTGAATAATTAAAATGTAATGTTAAAATTAGAAGTGCTTGAGTAGATATTATTTTAATGTGTTTAGATTTATATGTACATTTGTTAACCACACCCCATGTTTATTCTGTAATAGTTTGCTCTGTTTTATTATTGGACTGCCTTTAATCACCTTTAATTTTTGGTGTCCCCTTTAAGAAAGAAAAAAAAAAATGGAGCAACAGTTTTTTTTGACCGGAGTTTACTTTGTTTCTGTTTTGTACAAGAACATCCAGTAAACAGTTGAAACTTGTACGAAGACCAGAGCTAATTCTTTGCCCGAAAGAATAAAGAAAAATTATTGCTACTACATATATTGTTGAAAAGCTGTTATGTTTAGTCAAGTCAAGTCACATCAAGTCAGCTTTATTTATATAGTGCTTTATACAATACAGATTGTGTCAAAGCATTAAACAGGAAAATAGTGTATAGTTAATGCAAGAGGACAATAGAAAACTGATTTTATTTTTGTTAAAGTCAGTTCATCGTTTCAGTTGTGTCATCGTCCAGCTCAGTTTAGTGTGTTATTATCTATACAATAGTTAGTGTTTATTTATGTCAAAATGTATATTCATAAATACATTTATATTTATACAAATATAATTCAAAGGAATCATAATATATTTATATAAATAATATAAATATAAAACATAGTCGTAAAGATTTTGATGTTTCTAAATGTATGCATACATATTTTACGGTGTCAAAATGTCATGTGTCACACATGTTTGCATATCCAAACATACAAAAAGGCAGGTTATTTATTTGCAATAGTACCCAGAAAATATCATTTAAAGTTTACAATTGGTTTTAGCTTCAGACCTTGTAGCTCCCTAAACGTCCTCCCTCAACTCCCTTCATAAAAGTGGTAAAACAAAAGGTTGTCAGTGCTTTCAATACACATAAATTGCATTCGGTTACATAATAAAGAGTATTGCAAAAAAGTTGACCAAGTTCATATTGTGAGTGTTTATTCAAAAAGATTTTGGCAGATTTTGTTCCTGATGCCACATTGTGCTCATAAACATCTGTATACATGTCTGTGATTATCCATTTCTTGGTGGTAGATTTCGACTTCCCTGTTGCCATTATTACCCGTTAACAGATTCATAATGTCTTATGGGAAGCCTGTGAGGACACACCATGTCAGTGTAGCTGAATACTGGCAACATTTGCTACGGGTTTGGACGAACTTCAGCATAGTTTTTAGGTACATTAGTGAAGCGAATTATTTTTATTTGGGCTGCACTTTCATGGATGTCCCGCCACATATATTCAGGAGAGAGCAGTTTACTAGGTTTGTTCAAAAGGAAATACTTGTTCAAGTGAGACTCCTCTTGCCATACCGCCTCAATGGAGTTTGCAGCATCAATGCTCAGCTGCTCCCTGCAGGTTTTGGTGAGATGATGTACATCCTCCAATGAGCCACCAAATGCAGCACCAGCATAATAATAATCACCTTCCCCAGCTGGAATGAATGCTTGAGACTTTGGTCTACGCTCATATGTGAATCGATTCCTTGGAGTATCAAAGAGCCAAGGATGTATCACGCCTACCAGACGACCCAAAGACTCCACACCCCAATGGCCATAGAACTTTGTATCTATGTCAAGGCAGAAAATATAGTCAGCCTCACTGGCCAGTTCATTCTCTATTAGTTTTTCCAGTTTTTCCATCCTGCCCATACTGATGTCCTGCCATCTGTTCAAACTCTGAACCTTTCGAACTGTCAAACTACGGTTTTCACCTATCTTCACGTCAGGAACTGATTCTGGTTGATCTGTAAACAAGTAGTAATGCACTCGAAATCCAACAAAGTAATGCTGCTCTGCTGACTCCAGAAAATCTTTGACAAAACGCGTGTATCTAACAAACAGAGAAAACAAAGACAGGGAGATATATTATGGTTAATTTATCGTTTAATCATTACTATTTCCAGAAACCAGGAAAAACAGAGGAGGGGAAACAAATGAGAATTATTAATACAAGAAAAGAGGCTATCATGAAGGCTTACTTTCCCAAAGCGAAGACAGTGGTTGCTATGGTGAGATTCTGTTGTTTGTAGATAGAGTCGATCAGTGTGGAGTCAAAGGTTCCCTCCCAAATGATTGGAGCTGACCATGAAGTCACAGAAGCAACATCTGTCCGACTTCATTAAAAACACACATACAGCATTGTAATCATTCCATTCATGAGTGGAAATGGGCTATAACAGGTTGATACTAAAAACATAATACTCACCCTACCAATGCACTCGGCTGGTTGTACAACATCCTGTAATACAGATGAATAAGCAGAAAGAACAACAGACATTTTATTTGTTCAAACAATCGATACACATTTAAAACATGGGTTTCCCAGTTTTTTTTATTTCCATCTATGAACTGAAGAATCATCATTTAACTCGATCTCACTGGCCATCTGATCAGAACCACAAAAACAGCCATAAACCAAGAATGTTTTTGTCTTGTGCATTAGTCCTCATTAACTACGGATCAACTTAAAAATAAAGTCACTTTTAAGAAGATGGATCAACTTTGAAATAAAGTCAATTTTAAGAAGATGAAGTTTTACACACCCTGGCGATGAGCGCAATCCAAACGTCTTTTGCTTCCATTCTGGGCTGATAATAACAGAGTCAAACTCTTACAAATTTGAATTTGATTATGTTGTGTGTGTGTGTGTGTGTGTGTTTGTGTTTTTGAATATAAGCATGTACATAAATACTAGCATGTGTGTACATTTGTTTTTTTGTGTTGAAGAGTGATGTATGTGTATGCACATCATTACTCACTTGATGATGCCTTGTTCTGTTATCTGCTGATTGCATCTTAAAACAGTAAAAAATTAAATAATTCAGTAATGCAAACTTCTCAAATCAAGAGTTTCTGACGCAGCTCGAGTTCCCTGAAGGGGAAAACACATACACTAGACCTGCACCATGTTTTTCTAACTTCACTAGACTCACCTGCACTGGTTATTGTTCAGGTAAATGAGCCTGTAAAGAAAGACATATAACCTCATGAGGAGAGATCTCTGTAAATGTGTAACGGTTTTATCTTCTTCTCAGAGTTTATTGTTTATTTGCTTGTCATGTAGACAGAAAATGCAGAGTAATTAATTGCTTTATATTGCAGGGTTGAAAATTAACCAAGACTTTGCTTTCCTGTCCCAAACATATCATTCAGCAATCCTACAACCTGAACCACTATAGCAAAATCATTCTTAATATAATACATCTTGAGAATAAAATAAAAATGTAAACATTTCTTAAATGGGTCATAAAATGCAGTTTCAGAAATGTATAATATGTTTGTCAAGGTTAGTTCATAAGTATTTTTGCATTAAAAAAAGGTGCATAAGCAGAATAGAGTGCAATACTATGCTAAATACTTCACGTACTCCTCCTGGCCACATGTCAAGCAGTGGTAATGTTACCAACTTTCTGAGAAATAATACTGCATTATTATCAGTGTTGGGGAGTAACTAGTTACATGTAACAGCGTTATGTAATTTAATTACAAAATAAATGTAACTGTAATCAGTTACAGTTACTAAGAAAAACTGTGTAATTAAATTACAGTTACTTATGAAAATGTTAACGATTACAAAGGGGATTACATTTGAATATTTACACACATCCACATACAGATTTAATTGATTTCTTTCCCAAATTGCACTGACTACTCTGACATACGGCCCTATAATGTCCGCGATGCGGAAAACACAGACTGGTTCGTAGAATCCAGTCATAAAAACAGAATTCCTATAGCCTAACGCGGACGGAACATGCCACATTTTGGACCAATAAATCAAAAGTAGGT
>NW_015625027.1:7554-11139 GCF_001515625.1 Sinocyclocheilus rhinocerous
TCATTACCCATTTTACTCTTAGTAATTTAATAATTTAATAAATTTCATAATTTAAAAGTTTAGTTCAGAAGTATCGAATCGGTATCGATATCGACGATACTGCCTTGAAAAATATCGGTATCGTATCGAAAACAAAATAAGTGGTATGGCCCATCCCTAGCAGAGAAGCAAAACTACTGTTCAGGGTTTCAAGTGCAGGTCAGTTTCATCCAGGGTTGCCAGGTTTTCTCAAGAAAACCCGCCCAAACTTGCTACCCAAAACTAGCCCAATTGTGTTCCGGGGGGTTCCACCGGTACAAATCGTGTTCCGGGGATAAAATACACGTTTCTGGCAGGGTTCCCCTGATAAAATTCGCATTCCAGGGCCTAAATTTCACGGTATTTGTGGTTGAAAAACAACCAGCGGCAACAGTGTTAAAGTAGCCCGATTCCGCGGGAAAATCGCGGACCTGGCAACCCTGGTTTCATCTGTAAATATGCTATTGTAGTTTTGTCTTTGTTTACTTAGTTAAGCAGCAGCAGCCCATTGTTCATCAGTCATCACACTAACCATAGTTTAACCATGGAATTTGTAGTAAAAATAAATACAAATGGTAATCCATTTGCAAAAAAAAACAAAAACATGGTTATTGTACTTTTGCTATAATAAAAGCATGGTTAATTTTTGTAAGGGAAAAACATGTTCAGTATTAGGATTTTTCTATAAAGATATTGTAGTGATGTACTAATTTTGACATGTAGGCAATTTAGCAAGTATAGTTTTGTTAAATCTTGAGTATTAAAGTCATGTGAGAGAGATATCAGGGCAAAATAAAGAAACTGAAAAGAAAAATGGAAGTGAAGGTGCAGTTCAGGAGAGAACTTTTATTTGTTTTGCATATCCCCAACCTAAGGATTTAATCCTTTTTTTATGTGAGGTCCATACAAAAAATAGGGCTGTCCATGTTTCAGAATTTGTTGTGGGTGTATGAGTGTGAGATTTCCCGGCCTGAATTTTTTGCCTCATGGAAATTAATGGCGCAGACATGCGGTTTCATTTGCTACACATAGGCCTACTGAAGCTCGCAGTGTTTTCAGCCTCTGCCGCCTCAATATATGAGTACATGAACACATAAACATAATCTCTAGAACTGTCACTTCATGAGCATTTGACTTATTTTGAGATAACAATCGTCATATCATATACAAAGAGACACCAATGTTTCAAAAAGACACCAATGTTTCAGGAGTTTAGAACACAGAATAGGACACATGCTTATTAGATAACCGTATTTGAGTTGATGTATATGCTTTTATTTATTATTATTTAAAAAAAAAAAAAAAATTCCCAAACCATTGTTAGGTGCAGTGTTTCACGTAGTTATGCAAAGATTTCTTATCTATTAACTATTTCTGATCTTAACTATTTCTTATGATTTTAAATCGCCATTGAACTTCAGATCAATCTCAAAGTAAAAGGCGGTACTAAAGTCTGATTTTGTGGTGGATGTGTTCAAATTTGATCACCTTAATTCAAGTGATGAAGGATTTTGAAAGTCTGACAGTGTTGAGCACTACTGTAAGGTTAACCCTGCATGGTGTAAATGTTTGAAAATGATTAACAGTTGCAAATAAACATTCATTAGAAATTTAGAAAAGTAATCAAAAAGTAATCAAAAGTAATCAGTTACATTACTTTAATAAAGTAATTGAAAAAGTTACACTACTATTACATTTTAAATAGGGTAACTTGTAATCTGTAACCTATTACATTTCCAAAGTAACCTTCCCAACACTGATTATTATCACATCAATTCACAACCCAAACACAAAGCAAACCTTCTAATATTGCTGAAGAGTAATTACATACCCACTCAATGCCATCCCAAAGAACACAAGAATGATGAGAAAATTCTGACGGAGCAGCATTATTTCTGGAATACTTATGTCCACATTGATAGTTAGAAACTGAAGCGTAAGTGAGAGGAATAAAGCAAGAGAGATATAGAACAAGGAAGGAGGCAAAATAGACAAATTAGGGTGGGGCCCTGCATTAGAGAACAACAAATGAGACTCACTCAAATGAGAAAACGCTTTCAAAGCCAGATTGATTATAATAAGCCTGAAAGCTTTCAATTGACTCATAGGAACAGAATTATTAGAACTCCCTTTTACTGTTGTATATTTTAGTATGTAAAATGTGAAACTCATTAATATTTGTTTGTGATTTTAAACTCATTAGATGCATTAAACAAAACAAAAGCAATAAATAAAAATGTGCGATTTGACTTGAAAATAAACCTGGCTTTTGACAGTGAAACAAACCTCAGCTCAAATATCAACAATGGAAGGGGGAAAAAAAGTATGCATATCTGAGCTGTTGGAGGAACACTCAGAAAAAGAAAAAAATGACCTTGAGGGGTACAACAGCTTGCCACTGCGGGGCAATACCCTCAAAGGGACACGTACCTTCTTTACCCCTTCTTCACTCTAAGAAAAAGGTACTGCATCATTTAGGTACTAAATGTCAGGGAGTCTCTGTCACCAGTCACCAGCTCTGGACTCCATGTCCCAGAATCCTCCCCGGCTCACACCTGTTCTCAGTCAGAGGCTGCGTCCGAAACCGCCTACTCGAGCAAAATCTGCGCAGAACCGATCACCGGTGATCACCGCGAGATGCATGCCGGTTAGAAAAGTGTCCGAGTTACGTCCGACTTGCTCTGATGTCATGCTGACGTGTGCCAAAAAACTCGCGAGGGCGAGGCGGCTGTGTCGGATTGTGCAGTCGAGCGCAGTTGCTCTCCACCGACTGTGCTGATCAAAAGCATGATGGGAAACGACTGACTGATGACACAGCTTAATGCTCATTGGTTCAGACAACTGTGATGCTGCGTTCTCTTCTAAAATGTTTTTTATTTATTTATCTGGTTCCATGTGATTATGTATTGAAATTATGCATGAATGTTCCCAAACACTATGACAGTGCGATCTCTGTGTGAGAAAATGTGATTGTTGTCATATTTCTATAAAAATCTAAAATACATGTTTGTATTAAAATAAAAATGGATGATAAATACGCCTTTCGTATGGAATTAAATAGCAAGCACTTTGAGTGTCTTGTTCATCATATTTATTTTCATAAAAGCAACAGAACTGAAATTATATCAGGTTTATTAGCAACACAGCACGTGAGTGTAAATAACGCGATATCCGCCTTCAACACAGCACATGAGTGAGAATAACGCGATATCTGCCTTTGATCTCGTTGGTATCTGTTCACTTCGAGAGGTCAGAACTGTCCGTCTTGACTGCGCTTATTTCACTCCTCCCCTCACTGCAGCCACCTACTCTCGCCTTCATTTCAGGCGAGGCTAGGTGCATCTTAAACAAGCCTAATGAGTATGTACTTAATTTCATTAAGTACGTACTTAACGAGCGCTAAAAGAGTAGGTACTCTACAGCCAAATCTCGTTAAGTATGAATGCGATCCAGGCATCATCCGCCATGTTGACGTTATCATGTGATCTACGACATTACAAGCGCAACAACTTAAAAGATACGAGCGACAGGTTTAATCGATCTCTCTGTAAATATTTTGATGTTTAT
>NW_015625027.1:17307-26307 GCF_001515625.1 Sinocyclocheilus rhinocerous
GCAAGCTAGTGAAACGTTGCACGTGCAAAAGAGAAGGTCTGCACACATCCAAAAACTTATTTTAAATGCAAAATTGATTGTCGTGCGCTCGAAATACTTTCTTCTTTGCGAGACAAACTTTTTCTCCACAAAACTCAGTTCGCGCGCGTGCAAAACGCACTTTTGTGCGCTCAAAATATGATCTTTCGCGCGCAGAATTGTGGCAGAAATGTAAGCCCATAAAAAGAGAGCCACATTTGTGGTTTCACGATGAAAAGTGTTTCAAGTGCACAAAGAAAAATAAAGATTTTCAACGATTTATACGCACTGCAAATAATTTGGTTTTCAATTTCTTTATTTTTTGAGCCTTAAGACTTTTTTTTTTGCAATCTTTTATTTTTTTTATTACAAAATAATTAGTTTTACTCTCAAACACAGAATGTTTGATTGAATAATAAAGACACAAACATAATTCCATATCTATCAAGCTTTCATGGGAGTCAAGCCTGAGAATAGTTTTATCTATTGCTGTTCCAATATTTATGATTTCTGTTAAAACCTAACTACTCATTCTATCACTTTACTAACCTTGGTTACTCCAACACAATGCAGTCGTTTAGAATCCATGACTGCAGATGCAGAGAACTGTGGCTGTCACCTCATCTTTACACAGGTATTTCTTTTGGACTCGTGCTATCACGAATACAGTCTCATCTAGCTGATGCACACATGGTCACTCTCCCATTCGATTCTAAGATATGGCTCAATGCTTAGCAGGCATAATTAAGCTATAATCAAGGCATGTTTAACTTTGCATCTTTCGGTGGTGGTTTCATCTGTTTCCTAATACATATTGGCTTCGGTCTTACTTGGCCTATTGTGGCTTCCATATTACACGGACCATTGTGGCCCTTCACATTACTCTGGCATAACGTGGCCTGTTATAAGATAGCTCTTACAGTCGTGTTTATTAATATTTTATATTTATGCCGCCTTTCATAAAATTTGATGCTGTATGTTTAAGGTAAATTTTAGCAAACACTGGTGGTGGTGTCTCATTATATTTTCTCTCTGTGGCCTATCGAGGCCTCGTCTCTGTGTGGCCTATCGAGGCCTCGTCTCTGTGTGGCCTATCGAGGCTGTTGTGTCTGCGGCCATTGTGGCCTTGTCTCTGTGTGGCCTATCGAGGCCTTGTCTCTGTGTGGCCTATCGAGGCCTTGTCTCTGTGTGACCTATCGAGGCTGTTGTGTCTGCGGCCATTGTGGCCTTGTCTCTGTGTGGCCTATCGAGGCCTTTGTCTCTGTTTGGCCTTTAATGGCTTCTCTCTTCTGTGGCTTATCATGGTCCCTCTCCTCTACTCTATAAAGCACCTATACTTAAGTTATTAATCTGGTACAAATTTACGCTTATTGAACTTGCTTTAACTATGACTAAATTAAATATTCTTTTCTTTTGTTTTTATATTCTAGGATCCTCTAAGAAACACTGAACAGGTGGGTATATAATTTCCTTAATATCTTTTGGGGGTAGGCTCCGCCCCTGCCTTCGTCTCGGCAGTAATAGCTGAATCTTCAACCTACAGATTCAAGCTACGCTGCCGTCCAAAGGCAAAGTGCTGTAACTACACATCTGGTCAAAATTGAGTTAAGTCCTAAAATGGGCTTTGTGACATCTGTTCTGTCTTGACAAAGTCTCCTAGTTAAATTTTGTCCCATTTCAGAGAAACGAGAGCGTCAATTTTAGTAAAGTTACTGCGTTCTGGCTTTGTTTTCCCATTTGACACCGCAGATACTGCACGGTCTGCCTTGGTATTCCACGGCTAAATGATGGTTGAACTCGCGTTAAAACGCAAATATCGAAAGACAGGTAAAAAAGATAGCAAAATATTACCTCCTAGCAAGGCACATGACAGCTTTACGATCAGTTAACGTTAACTAGCCAGCCGCTAGCAAATTAAACAGCCTAACGTTACCTGCATTGCTTCATATTCACTCTGACAACGTAATGATAATCTGATTTATAATCGCGTTGATGTTTGTTGATTCGGACATCTCTCAACGTTTCAGGCAGCTAATCCAATTGTAGTAACAGGGGTTATTCCTTCAAAAGTTAGCTGCTAGCTCCGGTAAAGTTATATAATTCATCAACTGTTCTGTATTAAAGTTATACGGAACGCAGTTTGTCCCCTATTCGCAGGCATACGCCATATAATAATAATAATTAATTACATTTTTATAGCGCTTTTCTGGGCACTCAAAGCGCTTTACATTGTCAGGGGGTATCTCCTCATCCACCACCAGTGTGCAGCATCCACCTGGATGATGCGACGGCAGCCATATTGCGCCAGAACGCCCACCACACACCAGCTCATTGGTGGAGAGGAGACAGAGTGATGAAGCCAATCAGCAGATATGGGCATGTTTAGGAGGCCATGATGGTCAGAGGCCAATGGGCGAGTTTGGCCAGGATGCCGAGGTCACACCTCTACTCTTTTCGAAAGACATCCTGGGATTTTTAATGACCACAGAGAGTCAGGACCTCGGTTTAACGTCTCATCCGAAGGACGGTGCTTTTTGTCAGTATAGTGTCCCCATCACTACACTGGGGCATTAGGACCCACACAGACCACAGGGTGAGCACCCCCTGCTGGCCTCACTAACACCTCTTCCAGCAGCAACCTAGTTTTCCCAGGAGGTCTCCCATCCAGGTACTGACCAGACTCAACCCTGCTTAGCTTCAGTGGGCAACCAGTATTGGGCTGCAGGGTGATATGGCTGCCTGACCATGGTAATAACAAACTATTAATTGATAAGTAATCATTCTTTTTGCACAAATCACCTTTTCATTTGTTAACACATTCGAGGAAGGCTTTATGACCAAGCCGAATCCTCTGTTGCCTGGTCGCTCCCGGTTCGCCGTGAGCGGGACTCGCACTGGCTGCAACTCCCTTCGCCGTCCGCGTTTTGATTCTGGCAAATCAATTTGGATGAATGCAAACAACGTGATTATCAGGAGGACAACATCCAGCTAGGCAAGAAAACATGCAATCTACCTGAGGGATGACTTTTCACTATTTCACAGGCCAGTGGTTTGTGACATTTTTTGTATGACATTAAAATTCCCTTTAGAATAATTGTACATAAATACGGTAAGCAAACAAATTAGATTTTTTTCTGAGAAACTTTTATACACCTTTTATATACTTAACTGCAGACATGGAAATGGTACAGTACAAATATTTTGAGCATTCCTTATTTTCCTATAAAGAATCACAATTATCCCTTATTTTCCTTCATGGCATCCCTAGTTATATTGTTAGGAAAAGTTTAAAATGTGTGAATGTTTAACTACGGTTTTAACTACTTGGTCTGCAATTACTTTTTAAATAAAATGAGCAAAACACTGTGGTGAAAGGAGCATTGCGATAAGATGATCTTGAGGCTTAACTACGGAGTAATTTTAACATTCACAACATGCAAACATCAATAAAACTATTAAAGTAATAAAAACAATCAACATGCAGGCCTAGTGTCACATCCGGGACAAAGAGGCAAACAGACAGGTTAAAGTAAGTCGGGGAGTTTATTAAAAGGAACTGAGGAGCAGCTTCCAACATAAAGTAATCAAACTTAGGAATTAATGGAAGCAGAGAACACAGTCTCATCTGGGGTCAGCACTTTGGCCCTTCGGCCGAGAACTGAGGAATCCGAGGCTTGACAGGCAGATAGGGAGGCAAGGAACCCGTACAGAGATGCTTGTAACCTTGAGACCAGCCGACGAGTGACTGAGGTGAGTGTGTATTTGACTGGTGTGGTAAGTGGGTGCAGGTGTCCGTGATTAGTAATCAGGTGATTGTGAGCGGGTGTAGGAGGCTGATTCGGCTGGTGAGGCAGGTGTTTCCGTGACACCGAGTAAGAAACACAACAAGAAAGCTGGATGAACTAGTTTTATATCTGATTTAGTTTGTAGATACTGCACTTTGCACTTTGCAACGGTTTGAGATAAAAATCTTTGTTTGTGTTCTACGGAAGAAACAAAATCACGTACATCTTGGATGCGTGGGGGTAAGCAGATGAACATCAAATGTTCATTTTTGGGTGAACTATCCCTTTAACAGGTGCAAGCTTATGCAGAGTTTCTATTAGGCTATAACACGTGTTCGCTGCGTTGAGCAATGCAGTGCTGAAATTTGCATGCTCACGAATCCTCTCATTATAACACACGAATTGTAGACATTATGAAAGATTAATTATGCATATATTTATTGTGTTATAACAGAGATTTGTGAGATTGCGATGAACTGAAATGGCTTTTAGAGATTATAAATGCAGCACTCTTTGCTGGCACTCTTAACTTTTATAAAGAATATCTCTTTGGATTTGAGACTTTAGTCTTTGCAACTTTACAGATCTTCTTTATGCACCAAGAGCTTGTAACACTCTAAAGAGAGAGGAAAAAATGAAATCGCATCATATGACCCCTTTAAAGTCGAAAGCTGCGGGAATGAGTAAGGCAATGTATGCGCAATCCCGCAACGAAATTCAGGATCTGATTAAACATAATTCTATTATACAGAGACTTGTGAAATAGATTTTCATGACTTTTCAAAAAAAAAATTTGTTTATTTATTTTTACAAAACTTTCTAGGCCTGGAAATTGCTGTTCAATGACTTTTCCAGGTTTTTCATGACCGTACGAACCCTAATGTGAAGATCGGGTGCGGGTCGGGTGCGGTTATCTAAATCAGACAAAAATACAGGTGCGGGCGGTTGGCGAGTGGATAATTTATTTGAATCTGCGGATTCGGGTGACGTTTTAGCTCATCCGCGCATCACTACTACACACCATGGACTGTATAAAAACATGGACGTAGTGTCAGTGACGTCACGCGTAGAGTTCCGAAGAGCGTTTTTGAAGCCCAAAGTGGGCGGAGCGGGCCATCGCCATCTTGGCAGCGCGTCACCGCGCGTCACTCCCGGATAATCGAAAATGGGCAACGAGGCGGGAGCAGGTTGCTGAAACCACGCCCACCTAGCTCAACAGTGGTGACAGCAGCGGCAATCCACCAGTCACTCAAGTGGCCACGCCCTTAATTATGCAGAACTTTAAGGCTTAATATAATTTAAACGGATGAGTTATAAAAAAATTCACCCCCCTCACAGTTGTCATGAAGGGCAAAATTAGCTATGTAGACCAAAATAATTTTTTGAACCAGGCTGTAAACATGTTTTTTTTCTGCTGTAAAGTTCAAGAGTGTCTGTCTGCGGTCTGCAAGAGAGGGGCGTGGAAGTAACTTGAAGGGGGCGTAACTTGAAGTTGTCCAAATCACACAGAACCACGCGAGATGTCAAAACGGTGCAAACACGGGGACGAGCGGAAGATGGCGGAAACCTCAGCGGGTGGACGGAAAGGATCGGCGGCAAGGCACAACTGCTCCGCGAATGGATCAGAGAGGTTTGAGTGGGGGGATAGTGAAGGAAGTATGGATGTAGGAAGTGAAGAGGAGAATGGTGGAAATTTAGGGAACCGGTGGAGTGAAGTTAGAAATAGTCGAGGAGAAAAACGGAAGAAAAGGAGTGATGTTGATGAATCTGACGAAAAGAGTGGGGATAGCATTAAGTGCATTGTGAGATTTGGGGAGCAGTTAGGGGTAAGCAAAATTAATCCGTTAAACTGACAAAGATCATAAATGGGGAAATAGGAAATGTTGGGTTTGCTAAAGTACTCTCTGATGAAAATTTGCTAGTTGGATGTAATAATGAAGAACAGGCAAATAAAGCTCTCAAAGTAAAGGAAATAGGAGGGATTAAAGTTGTCAGCACAAACAGAGTTGGAACTAGAAGTAAAGCTAGGGGTCAAAAAGGGATTGTTTTCGGTGTTCCTCTTAACATAGGCATGGAAGAATTTAAAGGTAATCTAAAGGGAGGAAAAGTAGTGAATGCTTATAGTTGTTGAAGGGATTAGGAAAGACACTGAAACAGTAGTGATAGAATTCATAGGGGAGGAAATTCCAAAAAGAGTGATGTTGGGGGTAATGAGTTATATCGTAAGAGAGTTTATACCGGGACCAATGAGATGTTTTAATTGCCAAAGATTTGGGCATGTTGCTACAAGATGTAGAGAACAATGTAGATGTGCGCGATGTGGGGGAAAGCATGAATATGGCAAGTGTGAGGAGGGAGTAAAACCAAAGTGTTGCAATTGTGGTGAGGGTCACAGTGCAGCCTTTAGAGGATGTGAAGTGTTAAAGATGGAGATGGTGATTCAGAAAAGGAGAGTGGAGGAGAAGTTAACTTATGCTGAGGCAGCAAAACTGGTTAGAGACCAAAATACAAAGCAAAGTGTTCAGCCAGGGGATACAGTGGATACAGTTAAAAATGTTTCAGAAGATTATATGATAGTTGAAAAGAAAAAATTGGTGACATTTATTGCTGTTATTGCTGATAGTACAGCAGGGATTGAATCAAAAACTCAAAAAATACAGGTAGTTGTAATAGCAGCAATACGTCATCTTGGATTGGTGGACTTGACCTGGGAAGAAGTTAGGGATGAACTTCAGATAAGGTCAAGTCAGGATACAAATGGGTAATACATATCTATGAAGGTTTTTCAGTGGAATGCTAGATCCCTGATAGCAAATGGTCAGGAGTTCAAGCATTTTATTGAGGAATGTTATCCCTGATACAGGAGTTCAAGCATTTTATTGAGGAATGTTATATAAAACCGGATGTAATTTGTGTTCAGTGTGTTCAGGTGAAATGTCGTTTGGATTATGTTTTACAGGGATATAATGTAGTACGTCATGATAGGGAAGAAGGGAATGGTGGAGGGTGTGCAACATTTATTAAACAAGGAATACAACATAGGGTGCTGGGAAAAGGGAAAGACCAAGAATATATTTCTGTGGGGTTATGGGGGAGAGGACAGGAAATAGTTATTATAAACTATTATAATCCATGTAAAAACCTGGCTTTAGATAAGTTGAAGGAAGTGCATGGCCAAGATAGTGGTAGAGTAATATGGTGTGGGGATTTAAATGCACACAATACATTATGGGGAGGGAAAAGTATAAATGCTAACGGACAAGTGGTAGAGGATTTAATAGAGGAAAGAGAGCTGGTTTGTTTGAATGATGGCAGGGGTACAAGGATAGATCCTCGAACAGGGATGGAGTCTGTGTTGGATTTGACATTGGTTTCTAATAATTTAGCTAGTAAGTGTAATTGGGAGGTTTGGGAGGAATCTAGCATTGGGAGTGATCACTATCCAATATTTACAACTTTGGATATAGAGATGGAGAGATCATCAGCACAAGGAAAAGAAAGATGGGTATTTGAAAAAGCAAACTGGGCTAAATTTGAAGAAATTTGTGAGGAAAGGTTAGAAGTAATTGACTCAAAGCAAGAAATTAACAACTTAAATGATAACATTTGTGCCATACTGATTGAAGCAGCGTCGGAAACAATCCCAAAAAGTAAAGGAAAAATGACAAGGAAAGCGGTTCCATGGTGGACAGATGAGTGTGGTAAAGCTGTGAGAGCTAGAAATAAGGCTTTTAAACTTCTAAAGAGAACGCATAATTATAATAATTTAATATTATACAAGAAAGCTCAAGCAGTGGTAAGACGAACTATAAGGCAAGCTAAAAGAGATAGCTGGCAAAGCTTTTGTAGTGAGATTGGGAGAACAACGCCAGTGGGTGACGTGTGGAGTATGATAAAAAGAATGGGAGGCAATAAAAGAGAGTGGATATATCCAGTATTAGAAGCAGAAAGGGAAATTGCGGTAACAGACAAGGACAAAGCAGAAATGCTGGTAAAAACATTTGTACAGATCCATGGGTCAGGGAATTTGAGTGAAGAAGGAAGGAGGAGGAGGGAAATAACAAAGAGACAACATCTAGAAGATCTAGGAAAAAATGGGGGAATAGAAGATCAGTCAGTTAACCTCCTGTTTACTCTAGATGAACTGAAAAGAGCAATTAGTAATTTAAATAATACACTGTCGTCTCCAGGAAAAGATCAGATCACAAATATAATGTTGAAACATCTTAAAGATGGGGCTATGGGCAAATTTTTAGATTTGTATAATAGAGTATGGGAGGAAGGAAGATTACCAAATGCTTGGAAAGAAGCTATAATAATTAAATTCCAATAAGAAAGCCTGGCAAAGATCCTTCTAAACCATCTAATTATAGGCCAATAGCTCTTACTTCGAATATATGTAAATTAATGGAAAGGATGGTTACAGACCGTTTGACATATTTATTGGAAAAGAGAGGAATATTAACTAAATATCAAAGTGGTTTTAGAAAAGGAAGAGGAACAATGGACCCTGTTGTATGTTTGGAAAATGAAATTAGAAAAGCTCAGGTAAATAAAGAATCAGTAATTGCAGTATTTTTCGATGTTGAGAAAGCATATGATATGATGTGGAGGGAGGGACTTTTGATAAAACTGAAAATGATGAATATAGATGGAAGAATTTACAATTGGATTAAAGATTTTATGGCGTACAGAAGTATACAGGTGAGAATTGGAAATGAATTGTCAAACAGATGTGAGATAGAAAATGGAACTCCACAAGGGAGTGTTATAAGTCCATTAATTTTTTCCATAATGATTAATGATGTATTTAATCAAGTACAACAGCAAGGTGTAGGTCGATCTCTTTTCGCTGATGATGGAGCTCTATGGAAAAGGGGAAGGAATATTTTGTATATTAATGGAAGGATGCAAGAAGCAATTCGACGGGTAGAAGAATGGGCAGGTGATTGGGGATTTAAATTTTCAGTAGAAAAGACTAAGACTATAATTTTCTCTAGGAAAAGGATTATACCAGAAATAAACTTGAAGATGTACGGGAGGTCCTTAGAGAGAGTTAGAGTTTTTAAATTTTTAGGTATTTATTTTGATTCAAAACTTACATGGGTGGATCATATAAACAAAGTTATTGAAAAATGTCAGAAGGTATTAAACATCATGAGATGTGTAAGTGGAGTGGCATGGGGGGCAAGTTTTT
>NW_015625027.1:27042-37988 GCF_001515625.1 Sinocyclocheilus rhinocerous
AAATCAATAAGATCAAAGACTTTCTATCCAATCCTTATTAAGGACAGATTTGTTCATTTTCAATGTGTATCTGATATAGGCAGGAAAATAATGTTTGTTAATCAATTTCTAATAACTAGAATCTGAGAACTTAATAAGTAACTTGTTTATATTATAATAGCAATTAGAAAACAGATTATATACTGACGATTGTAATAAAGATAATCTGAGGTAATATTAAATAAATAAATGATTTAAACCATTTTAATTAAAGATTTCCATTCAGACAGTCAAAATCAACTGTTTTCAACCCACGTCAATGTAATACTTTACTCATGGAGCTTTAATGAAATCCACTTTAACCAAATAAAGCTGACATTTGATTTTTTTGTCTTTATATTCTGAGGAGAAACTGAGATTGTATAAGATGGACACATTGTCACAAGGATGCAGTTTCAGATAATAATTTAAATAGTTATATCTCTCTGCAACCACAAATTTAATTTTTATCTACAAATTATTTATGGAAATTAAATATTCAGAAGTTCTTTCCAGTCCTGTAATTTGAAGACCAAATGTTCTTAAGTTAATCATGCATGGAAAGCACTTCACAGTTGCTTACATTCAGATACAAGACTAGATATTAAGCTCAACGGTATTAATAGCTTTGGGCTTTTGATCGCTCTGCACTGATGCAACCCATTCAAGGAAAAGTCAGCTTCCGCGCAACTCCATCATCGTGAGCGGAGGTGGAAAAAGATGGCGGAAACCTCAGCGGGTGGACGGAAAGGATCGGCGGTGAGGCACAACTGCTCCGCGAATGGATCAGAGAGGTTTGAGTGGGGGGATAGTGAAGGAAGTATGGATGTAGGAAGTGAAGAGGAGAATGGTGGAAATTTAGGGAACCGGTGGAGTGAAGTTAGAAATAGTCGAGGAGAAAAACGGAAGAAAAGGAGTGATGTTGATGAATCTGATGAAAAGAGTGGGGATAGCATTAAGTGCATTGTGAGATTTGGGGAGCAGTTAGGGGTAAGCAAAATTAATCCGTTAAAACTGACAAAGATCATAAATAGGGAAATAGGAAATGTTGGGTTTGCTAAAGTACTCTCTGATGGAAATTTGCTAGTTGGATGTAATAATGAAGAACAGGCAAATAAAGCTCTCAAAGTAAAGGAAATAGGAGGGATTAAAGTTGTCAGCACAAACAGAGTTGGAACTAGAAGTAAAGCTAGGGGTCAAAAAGGGATTGTTTTCGGTGTTCCTCTTAACATAGGCATGGAAGAATTTAAAGGTAATCTAAAGGGAGGAAAAGTAGTGAATGCTTATAGGCTAAAGTCAGTTGTTGAAGGGATTAGGAAGGACACTGAAACAGTAGTGATAGAATTCATAGGGGAGGAAATTCCAAAAAGAGTGATGTTGGGGGTAATGAGTTATATCGTAAGAGAGTTTATACCGGGACCAATGAGATGTTTTAATTGCCAAAGATTTGGGCATGTTGCTACAAGATGTAGAGAACAGTGTAGATGTGCACGATGCGGAGGAAAGCATGAATATGGCAAGTGTGAGGAGGGAGTAAAACCAAAGTGTTGCAATTGTGGTGAGGGTCACAGTGCAGCCTTTAGAGGATGTGAAGTGTTAAAGATGGAGATGGTGATTCAGAAAAGGAGAGTGGAGGAGAAGTTAACTTATGCTGAGGCAGCAAAACTGGTTAGAGACCAAAATACAAAGCAAAGTGTTCAGCCAGGGGATACAGTTAGAGGAAACAAAGACGTTTCGGAAGATTATATGATAGTTGAAAAGAAAAAGTTGGTGACATTTATTGCTGGAGTTATTAATAGTACAGCAGGGATTTAATCAAAAACTCAAAAAATACAGTTAGTTGTAATAGCAGCAATACGTTATCTTGGATTGGTGGGCTTGACCTGGGAAGAAGTTAGGGATGAACTTCAGATAATGTCAAGTCAGGATACAAATGGGTAATGCATATCTATGATGGTTTTTCAGTGGAATGCTAGATCCCTGATAGCAAATGGTCAGGAGTTCAAGCATTTTATTGAGGAATGTTATATAAAACCAGATGTAATTTGTGTTCAGGAAACTTGGTTGAAATGTCGTTTGGATTATGTTTTACAGGGATATAATGTAGTACGTCATGATAGGGAAGAAGGGAATGGTGGAGGGTGTGCAACATTTATTAAACAAGGAATACAACATAGGGTGCTGGGAAAAGGGAAAGACCAAGAATATATTTCTGTGGGGTTATGGGGGAGAGGACAGGAAATAGTTATTATAAACTATTATAATCCATGTAAAAACCTGGCTTTAGATAAGTTGAAGGAAGTGCATGGCCAAGATAGTGGTAGAGTAATGTGGAGTAAATGCACACAATACATTATGGGGATGGAAAAGTATAAATGCTAACGGACAAGTGGTAGAGGATTTAATAGAGGAAAGAGAGCTGGTTTGTTTGAATGATGGCAGGGGTACAAGGATAGATCCTCGAACAGGGATGGAGTCTGTGTTGGATTTGACATTGGTTTCTAATAATTTAGCTAGTAAGTGTAATTGGGAGGTTTGGGAGGAATCTAGCATTGGGAGTGATCACTATCCAATATTTACAACTTTGGATATAGAGATGGAGAGATCATCAGCACAAGGAAAAGAAAGATGGGTATTTGAAAAAGCAAACTGGGCTAAATTTGAAGAAATTTGTGAGGAAAGGTTAGAAGTAATTGACTCAAAGCAAGAAATTAACAACTTAAATGATAACATTTGTGCCATACTGATTGAAGCAGCGTCGGAAACAATCCCAAAAAGTAAAGGAAAAATGACAAGGAAAGCGGTTCCATGGTGGACAGATGAGTGTGGTAAAGCTGTGAGAGCTAGAAATAAGGCTTTTAAACTTCTAAAGAGAACGCATAATTATAATCATTTAATATCATACAAGAAAGCTCAAGCAGTGGTAAGAAGAACTATAAGGAAAGCTAAAAGAGATAGCTGGCAAAGCTTTTTGTAGTGAGATTGGGAGAACAATGCCAGTGGGTGACGTGTGGAGTATGATAAAAAGAATGGGGGCAATAAAAGAGAGTGGGTATATCCAGTATTGGAAGCAGAAAGGGAAATTGCGGTAACAGAAAGCAGAAATGCTGGTAAAAACATTTGTACAGATCCATGGGTCAGGGAATTTGATTATACAAGGAAGGAGGAGGAGGGAAATAACAAAGACATTAGAGAGAGTTAGTGTTTTTACATTTTTAGGTATTTATTTTCAGACAAAATTTACATGGGTGGATCATATAAACAAAGTTATTGAAAAATGTCAGAAGGTATTAAACATCATGAGATGTGTAAGTGGAGTGGCATGGGGGGCAAGTTTTTCGTCATTAAAAACTATTTATGTGGCACTGATCAGATCTGTGTTTGGTTATGGCAGTGTGGTATATGGTTCGGCTTCAAAAACCCTGTTGGAAAAACTGGATAAAATACAAGCCCAAGCTTTGAGACAGTGTTGTGGAGCTGTAAAAAACGACACCCATTCCTTCTTTACAAGTCCTGTTAGGGGTGATTCCTCTGGAAATGAGAAGGAAACAATTAATGATCAATTACTGGGCTAACCTCAAGGGTCATAAAGATGATCATCCTACAAAAATGGTTTTAATGAAGTGTTGGGAACAAAATAAGTTGAGTAGAAAAAGTTTTGGATGGAGTAGTGAAGCGTATGTAGAAGAAATGGAGGTAAATAGGTTTAAGATGAGCCCAACAGTTGTGATTCCTGAAAATGAACCATGGAGTTATATAACTCCCCATATAGATTTACAGTTGTTGGAAATTAAAAAAGCAGAAAGAAAAGTAGACATGTCTTCAGCATTCTCTGAACATTTTAGAACACAATATCCTCAATACTTACAAATATTTACAGATGGCTCAAAAGATCCAGAGCGAGAGACAACTGGAGCTGCTTTTTTAGTTCCTGACTGGGCTCATAGTATAAAGCGAACATCCAATCATTTGGCAGTATATACTGTTGAAATGATAGCAATACTCTTGTCCTTGCAGTGGGTAGAGGATTATAAACCTGGAAAGGTTTTAATTTGTTCTGATTCACTCTCAGTTTTAAAAAGTCTAAGGTCTTTTAAATCCAGTCATCAAGATATTCTTTTTAGTATTTTACAGATATATTCAAGATTGGTTCAGAATGATATTTTAATCAGTTTTATTTGGGTTCCATCACACGTAGGTGTAAAGGGAAATGAGGACGTAGATAAGTTAGCAAAACAAGCTTTGCAGAGAGAAGAAATAGAATTACAAGTTCCTCTAAGCAAGTCTGAAATTAAGGTTTTAATCTGGAAAAAGGTTATTGCAGAATGGCAAATAAAGTGGGACAACAAAGAAAAGGGTAGGTTTTTTTTCAATTTAATTTAAAAAATAAAGTAAAAAAATAAGACATATTGGTAAAACAAGGAAAGAGGAGGTTGTCTATAATAGAATATTGTTGGGACATTCCAATCTTAATAGTACACTCAAAATATTAGGGAAACATCCAAATGGACTATGTGAACAATGCAAAGTAGAAGAAACAGTAACCCATGTAATTCTTGAATGTAAGAAATATGAGGAAGAAAGAAGTAATATGATAGTTGAAATCAAGAAGAATGGAATTCAGGTGGTACATTTTAAGTCTTTAATAAAATGGGCAAGTGAAATAAATAGTAAAGCTTTCTTTCATTTTCTTAAAAGGACGGGAGTAAAAAGTAGAATGTAACTCTCTGTTCCAAACTCCGGAGCAAAAGGTGGCGGTAATGCACCTAATTACACTGGTTGCCAGCCGCCGTTAAAAGCCAAGAAGAAGAAAAAGAGATGTCAAAACCAGATGTTGTTGGCAAGATATAGAGACAAAGGTGAGAATTTTTTTTGTCCCGAAATAACCGTTCAGATTGAAGTGTGTAAGTTATTTTCATACAGTGGTATTGTTTATGGAGTTAATAATCTATTAAAACTAAGGTGTAAAGCAAAAGGTGTAAAGACGCTATCCCCCGGTTTCACAGACAAGGCTGGTCAAGACTAGTCCCAGACTAAAATGTATGTCTGGGCTGTTGTAACTGAAAGCAACTTGAACTGACTGATCTTAAATTATTATTTTTTTTTTGTCTCAAGATGCACATCAGTAGTGTTTTTATCCAAGGCACGTTTATAAAAGCTACTTAAATATCCTAATTGAACTATGGCCTAATCCCGGCTTAATCTAAACCCTGTCTGTGACCTACATAATATAGCATATTTGTGATTTTGCTGTAAAAACACGTTTTATAATGCATAACTAACAGGGGAGCTCCATTAAGTACACATGCGTCTCAAAAGTGGATTTACATGAACCATATATACATCTTAAAGACAATTACTAAATGTCTATTTAACATCTGACAGGATAATCTTTGGTAAGTATTGCAGATGAGCACATCTAATAGACTTGAAATGGGCATCTGAGTGATGTATGTGTGCTATTATGTAGAATTCACTGTTGTGTCAACACTGCTTTAGATGAATGTAAGTCATGTAAACAAACAAATCTACATAAAGTAACTAAAGTTATCTATTTTATTTGTCCATTTGTAATATTGATAATTTAAGGAACATTTGTGTTGAATAAAAAGCGCGTTACACCAGCAACTACCTCAACATGTAAATGCAACATGCAAACATCAATAAAACTATTAAAGTAATAAAAACAGTCAACATGCAGGCCTAGTAAGAAAAACAACAAGAAAGCTGGATGAACTAGTTTTATATCTGATTTAGTTTGTAGATACTACACTTTGCAACGGTTTGAGATAAAAATCTTTGTGTTCTACTGAAGAAACAAAGTCACGTACATCTTGGATGCCGTGGGGGTATGCCATTTTTGGATGAACTATCCCTTTAACAGGTGCAAGTTTATGCAGAGTTTCTATTTAGGCTATAACACGTGTTCGCTGCGTTGAGCAATGCAGTGCTGAAATTTGCATGCTCACGAATCCTCTCATTATAACACACGAATTGTAGACATTATGAAAGATTCATTATGCATATATTTATTGTGTTATAGCAGAGATTTGTGAGATTGCGATGAACTGAGATGTCTTTTAGAGATTATAAATGCAGCGCTCTTTGCTGGCATTCTGCCAAGCCAAACCATGCACGTCACATTTAGTCTCGTTTTTATTCGTCAACAATATTGCATTATACATTTAATTATAGTCATCGTCACATGACCAGCATTTTCGTCTCGTCTCGTTTTCGTCACGTAATAAAGGTTCGTTGACGACGATATTTAGTCATACTTTTCGTTGACTAAAGCAACACTAGGGGCAATGGATTACAATTAACGTGAGTTACATATCAGATTACTTTTTTGCATGTATTTGCAAAAAAACAAACAAACAAAAAACTGATTTATTATTCCTCAAATGAATAAAAACAGTGAAATAGAAATTTAGAATATGATGCAAACCTGCAAATTAAATGTTAATTAACACATATCCTTTACGTATTTAATTTAATTTTATTAACCAATGTCTTTGCTGCTGACCTTCGATGATCCAGTTCAACCATACTAATAAGCAAAAATAACTTTAGATAAACAACATTGGAGTCACTTTCTTTTTTTTTTAATTGCTGAAGAGTGTTGAGGTTTCTCCTCCTGGGTTCTGGATTCTTCTTCATGCAATCCAGAATGGCGCCACAGCAGAAGGGTTTGTACAGTAGAGCTGCGCCCTCTACTGTACAGACATGAATTTACATTTCCTTATGCCTGAGGCTCATTCATTTCACTTTTTGAAGTGAAAGAGCTTTTACATTTGCCAAAGAAAAATAGAGCTCTTTTATATTAAAAACAAACAAGCAAGCCTAGCCCAGATGAGAAAAAGTAACACGAAAGTAACCTAACATATTAATTTCCATAGAAATTAACACAAGTAACACAAATAAGTAACTAAGTAACTTTTTTAGGGTGTAACATAATATTGCAATGCATTACTTTTGAAAATAACTTTCCAAAACACTGCTGTCTGTCTTTAGCTGTTTCCAGGGCTGTTGCTAGTGGGGAGGAAGGTGGTTACAATTCTAGGGGCCCATGGCTGTTGGGGCCCCCGGCAATTTCCATCAACTGCCCAGGGTCAGCATGAAAGAAGCTTGGGACAGTTGAAGGACTGCCTGATTGGGTCACTGCTGTGTGTCATCATGAAAGTTGATAATTTTCATGTTTTTAAGCTTTGCCAATTTAAACATTCAAGCAGTTTTAAAGCATTAAGAAGATGCAAAACAATTTAACAATTCAGTACTCACGCACTGCGTCTTCTCTTTTGCGTCTTCTTGCTTTTGGTTAATTGACGCCACAAACTTTAACATCTATAGTTCATTTACACCGTGAAGACAAACCTGAAAAAATAAATAAAGCATTGTTTCATTTGTATCTTTGTTCTATTTATTTGTTTGTGCTTTACACCATTTCAAATATACCCCATACCCCATGGCTGTTTCAGAACCAGGTCTGCCTCCAGCTGCTGTAGCAGGAATAGTATGTGTTGGAGTAGCTGCTGTTTTACTGCTCGTTGTTGAACATTCTGTCAATATAAGTCTAAGTCTAAGTTTCATTTTTAGGAAAACTGTAAGTTTTAATCATAAGTTTTAAAAGATATATCACATAAGTCAGAAAGTCTTAAAAGTAGCCTATAGTTCACCCAAAAATGAAAATTCTGTCATTAATTACTCACCCTCATGTCGTTCCAACCCTGTAAGAAGAAGAGAAGAATTGTTATTTTTGTTTTCTTTGCACACAAAAATGTACCTCTTTTTGATTAATTATCAGTATTACAGCAGAAACAGTTATTTTTTCCTCCCTTGTTATTTCCCTTTTTTCTCTTTTTATCCCCTTATTATCCTCAAATATTGTAAGGTGTAAAAATGTGTGCGCTTCACACTCCAGACCAATAGGTGGCGGAAAGGCGCCTTTTATCTTTTTCCCACCAAACTGTCAAAAACACGAAAAGAAGAAAAAGAAGAGATGCGCTCCGAACCGACGTTTCAAAACAAAATATTTGCGACGTTTTCAAAGCATTGAATCATTTACAAGTGAAGACATTCATTCAGACTTACAGGAAGAATAGAAACCTGTAAAGACAGAGTTTATTGAAGATTAAAGTGAGCTATCTAGAAGATGAGTGATCCAGAACACTTCAAAGTGAAGCATGAGGATACTGAAGAACGAAGAGGTTGGTGTTTATTCCTGATTTTTCATTAACGATGCTTTGAAACCGGTTATAAAACTTAAAATAATTTCTTCAGATTTTATGGTTGTAGGACGAAGCCTATCCAAACATTGCACTTAAGTAAATGTAAAGAATATCTTCTTATGGAAGTTAATTTAAGTAAAAGTTAAGTATGCTCAAGCTACTTAAGTATCAGTAGGGGAGAGTGGGGTACAAAGTAACACTTTTTGACTTTCTCGGTTTGTGTAAATCCACATGGGGTTCAGAATTTTTTATTTTTTTTTTATCCACAGTAATTTTACACTTGTCTAGTACAAATATGTCACTTTGTTTCTCGCTAACAAAGGTTATTCGTCCAATTCAATGCATATTGTACACATTATTATTATTATTTTTGTTAAATAAACAAAACCACTGGTAAATAAAACGCACCTTAGTATCGATATTTTTTGTTTGAGTATAGATACTTTCGATACTCGCGTCAGTATCGATATATCGATACTTCGGATCGATACGCCCATCCCTACACAGAGCCGTAGTTCACTGACAAGCTACACAAAATCGCTTTCAAAATCGCAGGCGATTCATTGCCCAATGGCGTTTTGAGGGGGATCCCCCTGTAAAAATGGCATTCAGGTGGGGTAAAATACACGTTTTTGGAGGGGTTCCCCTGGTAAAATTCGCATTTTAGGGGCTAAATTATTGAGGTCGCTTAAACCCGCGGACATGAAAAACAACCTGCGACAACAGTGTTAAAGTAGCCCAATTCCGCAGGAAAACCGCGGACTTGGCAACACTGCTGTGTAGTAAATGCCGCTCCATCTGAACGCACGTGCTGGAGATTAACTATCAATCACAGAAGCGGCTTTACTGACCAGATGCGCATGAAAATTGCATTCGATTTTTTGCACAGCCCTAGTCTGCATTATAGTTGACACCTACATGAACAGTTTACAGATGGTTTTGTGACCGTAAGTCATTCTCCTCAAATGCTATTGAAGTTAGAAAAGTGTATACCAATGTTGCATGTAACTTTAGAGACGGTCCCTAAATTTGCGAATATCCAACGTCAAGCCAACTTTATGCCAATCAGAAGTACTAGTATAAATAATGGCACAGATGATTGGATCTGAGTGGTGAGTTGCTGGAGTCTATGATGATATATATAGGGTTGGGTATCGTTTGAATTTTATCAATTCCGATTCTTTTCGATTCCCAGTTTCGATTCCAATGTGATTAAATAATGATATCAAACATTTATCCTGTGTCTCTTTTTTGCAAACCATTTATTGGAGCCGAATACCATGAACAAAAATCAACAGGCTACATAAAAACTAGACTCTTTAAGAGCTGTTTGTGTGCAAAATAGAACTTTGCATGATTCTGGATAAATTGAGTCTTTTATTCCCCTTTTTTTCCAATGGAAGTTGTGGTTCTCTCACGATTATGAAGAAAACACATTAGACAACTAAACAAAATCACATGTAATTTATGAATAAATGATTCAATGACTTGCTCAAGGTGTACTTGTTTCATTACTGGATGAATCAGCGTTCTTGAACGAATCTCTTGTATGATTCAAAGACATACATTTTAAAGGGGTCATATGATGCTGCTAAAAAGAACATTATTTTGTGTATTTGGTGTAATGAAATGTGTTTATGCGGTTTAAAGTTTGATTATAATGACTTATACTGTCTTTTTACGCGTTGCGTTGCATCGCGCCGCGTAAACATAAAACCCTGTCTGCATTTGTGATCGGAGAAATGATAAACAACAAGTGCTACTCTACACTGCCCAAAACTCGCGTTTGAATCATCAGTGGCAAATCCTTTAAATGAAAACGTACTTACAGTCTCTGAGTCAGAACAGCCGGCATTGTACTACTCTCCCAGGATCAGGAAACAGTCCTCGATAAAATGTGCTGCACACAACGAAAAACACGGTGGCCTAGTGTGAGCGGAAGCCGCGGCTTAGCGTGAGCTGAGGCCGGGCTAGAGTGAGCAGAGGCGGGTTAACTCATAACTTTTATAAAGAATATCTCTTTGGATTTGAGACTTTAGTCTTTGCAACTTTACAGATCTTCTTTATGCACCAAGAGCTTGTAACACTCCAAAGAGAAAGGAAAAATTTAAATCGCATCATATGACCCCTTTAACAGCCCCTTTTTGCCACCTACTGGCGTAACAATGAAATCGACAAATCTTCATTTGAAACGTCAAATTATACTTTCAAAAGGTGATTTACTTCAAAAGGTGATTTTAATCGCTACTCTACACATCAGAGTTTATATTTGAACTATAAACTTTTATCCCAGTACTTCTGTTAAAGTGCTTTGTCATGTTGGTGGTGACACCTCTCTTGGAACATGTTTAGTTATCACAGATATTATACTTAGCTACTTTCAAAGATTTACTTCAAAAGGTGATTTTAATCGCTACTCTACACATCAGAGTTTATATTTGAACTATAAACTTTTATCCCAGTACTTCTGTTAAAGTGCTTTGTCATGTTGGTGGTGACACCTCTCTTGGAACATGTTTAGTTATCACAGATATTATACTTAGCTTTTTTGGCTTCTGATCGCAAATGCAGCCAAACTTTGGAGTTGGAGCACTTAGATTAGCGAGCAAGGTCCTGGCAGATCGCTAGGTCCGGTCCTCAAAGATGAAGAAAAAAAGCGCATAGGAATCGATAGGCGGAATCGAAATTTTAATTTGACAA
>NW_015625027.1:40736-46886 GCF_001515625.1 Sinocyclocheilus rhinocerous
GTTTAGTGTTTCTGCAAAAACTTATTTTACCCTTTATAATCAGGACAACAAGATATTTTACATAGTATTTTGACATTTAATTGTTTAGTGATGTAGAATAAAATATTTGATCAAACAACAGTCAGTGAGATTACTCACAGGGCTTTTCTGCAGCATCTCACAGCTGGAATGAGTCTCTTGTAGTTTGAAGATGACGTGAATCTCTTTGGGTTGAACTCATCCAGCACCTTCTCTGACATCAGCAGTATGTAGGTCAGCACTGAACACATTGAAGATGAGAGTTCTCTTCCTGGATGTGCATCTGAACTGAGGTATCTCTGGATTTCCTCATATAATGAATGATCCTTGAGCTCAAGTAAGCAGTAAAACAGGTTGACTGCAGCTTCATCTGAGATGTCCTCTTTTTGTCTTTGTTTTAAGTGTGCACTTATTTTTGTGACACTCTCTGAGGTGTCTTCAGTGTGTGTGATCAGGCCTTGGAGCAGGCTTTGACTGGATTCCAGTGAAATTCCCATCAGAAACCGCAGGAACAGGTCCAGATGTCCTCTCTGACTCTCCATGGCTTTATCAGTGGCCCACTTTATTAAGTCATGAAATCTGACATTTCTAAAGAGGAACTGAAGCGTTTGTCTGGCTGTTTTTTGTGAATCTTTAAAGAAAAACTGAAGCTCCCGCATGTTCTTGTTCAGGTAACAGAGGAACACATGCACTGCAGCGAGAAACTCTTGAACACTCAGATGCACAAAGGAGAAGACCTTCTTCTCATGAAGTCCCTTTTCCTTCTTAAAGATCTCAGCGATCATTCCTGTGAACTCAGTGTCTTTACTCACATCAATACCACATGCTTTCAGATCTTTCTCATAGAACACAATGTTTTCCTGCTTCAGCTGTTCAAACGCTAGCTTGGCTAACTTCAAAATCATTTCTCTATTTAATTGTAAGTGCTCTGTACATTCTCTTTCTTTTTGTACATCATATTTCTGGTTCTTCATGTTCATCTGTATCAGCAGGAAGTGGATGTACATTTCAGTGAGTGTTGTGCTGATGCTCTCTTCACTGTTCTTGATGAGGATATCCTGAAGTACTGTGGCTGTGATCCAGCAGAACACAGGAATGTGGCACATGATGTAGAGACTACGAGACTTCTTGATGTGTGAGACGATTCTGGAGGCCAGAGTCTCATCTTTGATTCTCTTTCTGAAGTACTGCTCCTTCTGTTGGTCGGTGAATCCTCGCACCTCAGTGAACAAACCCACATGTTCAGGAGGGATCTGATTGGCTGCTGCTGGTCGTGAGGTCACCCAGACCAGAGCTGATGGAAGCAGAGTCCCTTTGACCAGACTTGTGAACAGCACATCTACAGATGATCTTTTCTCAACAGTGTTCAATGGTTCACTTTTAAAATTCAAAGGCAGGCGACTCTCATCAAGTCCATCAAAAATAAATGCTAGATTACGTTCCTCATATAACTTTGTTTTCTCCAGGTCCTTCATTTTAGGATAAAATTCCAGCAGAAGCTCGTGGAGACTGAATTTTTTTTTTGTCATTGGGTTTATATCTCGGAATGGAAGCAGGAACACACAGTGTATATTCTGATTGGCTTCTCCTTCTGCCCAATCCAGGATAAACTTGTGCACAGAGACAGTTTTTCCAATGCCAGCAACTCCCTTGGTCAGCACAATCTTTTCCTCATTGTTTTTCCTTAATAGTGTAAATATATCATTGCACTTGATTGGTTTGTCCTGTGTTTGTTTGTTCTTGTTGAAAGCATCATCAATCTTCAGAATCTCATGTTCCTGATTGACATCTTTCATATCTCCCTCTGTGATGAAGAGCTCTGTGTAAACAGCCTTGAGATGCGCTTCTTCTTTGCACTCAAAAATACGTTCTGCTTTCTTCTGCATTTTGGATTTGTGACTATCCAAAAAATCTTTTAGAATCAAATCTGCTGTTATAAAAGATGATTAAGTTAATAAAACATTGGGGAAAAAGCAAAAACAGATTTATTTTTTTTAAGGGGTCATATGATGTTGCTAAAAAGAACATTATTTTGTGTATTTGGTGTAATGAAATGTGTTTATGCGGTTTAAAGTTCAAAAAACCCATTATTTTCCACATACTGTACATTATTGTTTCTCCTCTATGCCCCGCCTTTCTGAAACGCGTCGATTTTTACAAAGCTCATCGGTCTGAAAAAGCGAGGTGTGCTCTGATTGGCCAGCTATCAAGTGCATTGTGATTGGCCGAATTCCTGAATTCACAATTCCGAACTGTGATAACCACATGTGATGACCCCGGGCTGGACTCCGCTTCGTCCTCGGTGAAAGCCGATCCGGCGATCCACAGCGTGCAGTTGATGTATTTCCTCAGCGACCAGGACGGATCAGCTCTAGGCATGACGAAGCGGATATCGTCCTCTTTTGGAAGGCCAAACAAAGTAGTTTCGCTTTCACAACGAAGCACACAGCATCTTTATGACATGGCGGCGGAAACAACAAAACTACATCGAGAATAAAAGTTACTCCTTCTTTCTTTGCGTGAACATTTGGGCGGCGTTATGTAAATCTTCCCACATAGTGAGGTAGACATGTGGGGGCGTGTTAGAACGAGCCGTTTTAGGTAGGAGTGGTTAACTCATAACTTTTATAAAGAATATCTCTTTGGATTTGAGACTTTAGTCTTTGCAACTTTACAGATCTTCTTTATGCACCAAGAGCTTGTAACACTCCAAAGAGAAAGGAAAAATTTAAATCGCATCATATGACCCCTTTAACAGCCCCTTTTTGCCACCTACTGGCGTAACAATGAAATCGACAAATCTTCATTTGAAACGTCAAATTATACTTTCAAAAGGTGATTTACTTCAAAAGGTGATTTTAATCGCTACTCTACACATCAGAGTTTATATTTGAACTATAAACTTTTATCCCAGTACTTCTGTTAAAGTGCTTTGTCATGTTGGTGGTGACACCTCTCTTGGAACATGTTTAGTTATCACAGATATTATACTTAGCTTTTTTGGCTTCTGATCGCAAATGTAGCCAAACTTTGGAGCACTTAGATTAGCGAGCAAGGTCCTGGCAGATCGCTAGGTCCGGTCCTCAAAGATGAAGAAAAAAAGCGCATAGGAATCGATAGGCGGAATCGAAATTTTAATTTGACAACAAGTATCCGATTCCTGACCTTAAGTATCCGATTCTGGAATCGGAATCGATTTTCGATTCCCAACCCTAATGATATTCTAGTTAAACAAAACAATAAATTCTGGCATAATTTACTCACACTCATGTCATTGTAAATCTAAATGAATTTCGTTTTAAAAATGAAATACATATGTAGGAGGAGCCAATGTGTTAATGTAGATGTATTTTGGGCTGTCACCACTTTGGGGCATTATGTGCACAGAGGGTTCTTAAGCAGGTGTTTCATTCACAAAGAGTTAGGAGGCTTGGTGATGGGAAAGTATATGGTTTTTAACCACACACACACACACACACACACACACACACACACACACACACACACAGGCTGTGTTAGAAATGCCATACTACTCTAACTACTTCTGCGGTATCCATATGTATGCTGTGCAGAGTATGCACATTTTCTGTATGCATGGAATACCCGGATGACCTACTATATTTGCCAGAACATAACTCAAGTACACTGAAATCAGTACAGAAGCTGTGTTCGGAATGGCATACTATCATACAACTCCAACTATACTGCAGTATGCCATGTGAATACTGTGAATAGTATGTGAATTTTATGTACGCATGGAATGCCCGGATTACCTGCTACATTGGCTGAAATTTGATGTATGCATCTGAAGTTGTAGTTAGGGTAGTTAGGGGGTGTGCCTGAAGCGTAAATCCATATTCAGAAAGGCACGGAAAACAAATAACGATTCCTAAGGATTGCCTGTTACATTACAGTAGGCTGAGGGAGATGACTGAGGATGATGGCGAATGATTTGCTGATTTTCAGCACCACAGACAAACATCTAATCTTGTAAATTAGTGGTAAGTACTGCCGCTCCATAGTATAAACAGAGTATGTGCGATTGCGAATCTTGAAAGTGAAACTAAAAAGCAATCATGCATTCAAAAGCAGTTTCAATACCAGGCATAATAGCGGCTCCCTGCTCGCCAGCAATTTATATACAGTATAATTATCCAATATTATATCAGCGAGAGAAAGCATTGAAATATATATTTTCCTCCCTTCTCGTATTTATTCTCTTTAGGGATATACACGTCATTTTCTTTCCGAACACGGTATTGGGGAAATGCGATAAATGATGGCATCGTCTATCGGCCCAACCCTAGTCTTGATTTTGTTTTGGAGGTGTACTAGAACATGTTCTCATGCTTGGTGTATTATTTTTCACATAATTTACATTGTTACAATACCTTTCTCCCCAGCCTGGCACAAACGGCTCGATTAGTTCCGGGTTTGATGAAGGCCCGCCTTCTGAAAAACGTAATGTGTTGTGATTGGTTAGCTGTCCCAATGCGTTGTGATTGGCGAACAGCTTAGTGTTTCAGTACTGCCACGCCCCTTGCCAAAGCAGCAAGATCCGTCTGCTCCGGTATAGTTAAGGATGGCGTCAAAATTGCCATATCAATTTGAGCCGGATTCAGACCCCGAGAATATTGAACGAAGATCGCACTAGGGATGGGCATTCCAAGCAAAAATAATATTCGAAAATCGCTGGGTATTATTCAACTATTATTCGAAAATCGCACCCCTCCCCCGCAAGCACGCACAAACACCCATAAACAGAGAGAGAGACGGGATTCACGCTTTCAATCTGTATGATAAACTGTTTAATTCAGAAGATAGGCTACCTTAACCCAAGCCATATAATGATTGTAACGTGCTGAAACATATTAATATAATAAACATAACCGAATGATGGCACTTACTAACGTAACAGTCTGTCGATTAGCGTAAATCAACTGCTCATAAGGCTAGGACATTTCCATTATAAGAAATGGAACCCCAAAGGGAATAGATATGAGATGGGAGGAAAAATATACTTCAATATCTTCTGTTGCAATTATATTGTTGGGTAATTATACTGTATATAAACTGCGGGCATCAGGGAGCCGTTATTAATATGCGGGGCATTGAAATTGCTTATGAACGCGCGCTTGTTTTTTTTACTTTTACTTTCGAGATTCGCGATCACACGTACAGAGCAGCACTCGGCAGTACTTGCCACACATTTTACAAGATTAGATGTTTGTCAGTGGTGCTCAGGATCTGCAAATCATTCGGCATCATCCTATCAGTCATCTCTCCGTACTCTGTTTATGTGGTAAGTGAAATGTTATGTACTGTAATGTAACAAGCTACCGTTAGCAAGCGACTAACCATGTCCCTTTAGTGGCTCCGTAGAATGCGTTATTTGTTTTCCGCGCCTTTCTGAACACGGATTCAGCCACACCTCTAACCCAGTCAGGGGTGTTTGTGGTCCGCACAAAACTCTTATTTGACATTGTCCCAAATTACTGTAACCGTTATATGCTACGCAAGTCTTTTTTTATGCCACACAAGTCTACAGTGTGCGCGTGAGACAATGTGTTCTTCTGTTGTCTTTGACAGGTTTTAGGTGCATTATTGGCAGCGCCACATGAACGCGTCACCACCACATCAGCACGGAAAACATGGGGAATTTTTTTAAAGACAATAATCGCACAACCTATTCGATATTCTATAATTAAATCAACTAATCGAATATTCAAAAATCGTGACCCATCCCTAGATCGCACAGAACCTTTGCACGCACGGATATTGCAAGACATATTTGACTGGTTATTGTTGTTGTTGTTTTTCTGGCTAAATCACGTTTTAGATATGTGATAGACTAACTTCATTTACATTTACTATGTACAGATAAGTGCAACGGTAATATGTAGAGATGCACCGATTGCACTTTTCTTGGCCGATTCCGATTTTTTGGAAGTGTGACCTGCCGATAACGATTTTTGCCGATTCCGATTTTCTTTTTAAGAACTATAATTGACAGCATATACAAACAAAAATCTATGCAAATTTCAATGCAAAAATAATTTACATAATAAAATAAATTATTAAACATTACAATTCTCCCAATCTGGACTAAGTTACAGATTTTCTCTCACTTAA
>NW_015625027.1:47222-65676 GCF_001515625.1 Sinocyclocheilus rhinocerous
CTTCTTCTTCATCGTCTCGTCTGATGCACTCACTCAACCAAGCGTTCTAACCACAACCTCGCCCCTCCCCACCCCCCAACCATTCGAATATCCGTAGGCGGGATTTATTTTAATGAATGGGCCGCTTTGTGATATCACAACACCCACACAAAAAAGTCTGTAGTCCAAACAAGCCGTTCATTGTAGTTCTTGAAAAGGGATTTAAAAAAAACGAAATATCTCCCTTTGGAGTGGACTTTGAGATTTGTAACGTTGTAGATCTTTTTTATTCACAAACATACACACTACACACTAAATAATAATAATATTGCAGCAATATAATATATAAATACAAATAATATTTCAATTATGCAAACAGAATTCAGTTCCGCTGTCAAGCAGCTCTAAAAAGAAAGGGAATGTATTTACTCTAAGGACAAATAGACCAATTTGTTGGCAGATGCTATTTATAGAGGTCGACCGATAGTGGATTTTGCCGATACCGATAGCTAGGTTGAACCACACTGGCCGATACTGATTAATTAACCGATAGTTTTTAAAATGGATACTGAACAAAAACTAAAATAATGCTTTATTAAAAAAACAGTACTGAACCATACTAGTAGTAGTAGTAGTAGTAATAATAATAATAAAAATGTTGAAATTAACACACTCTAACAAGGAACAATACTTTCATTACACAGCTTTCATTAATCTTAATGTTACAAATGGACTCTTATTTTAAAGTGTTACCATTTCATTTCAACAGTCATGCTTAAAGATGCACATCTTTAAATATATACACAAAGGCCATAGCATTAAAATTATATACATATGGATATTGTATGTATACTCTCACACTTGAACTGCTTCTATTCTTGAACACTTGATGATTATCTAATGAAAATAAAAGCGCAGCGCTGAGTCTAGGAGAACTCACCAGTATCACACACACTCCTGACGTGTCGCGTTCAACTCAAGCAGCGGTCTAAAACAGTTTATTTAATCACCAAAGGGACACAAGTTTACTTCAAGAATGAACAATGAGGCATAGATGAGTTTGAAGTTCGGTGTTTAAAAAACGGAGCAAACGGAAAGAGAAAGCGCGATCTATATTATAGCTCTATAAATGAAGCAAAACAGCCACAGCACTGTTTTGCGTCTCTGAGCAACATGATGGTGTTTGGTTCCTGAATTAATCAACCGTTAAATTATTCTGTTCAATCGCAAAGACTCACTTATTAACAGTGATTTGCTGCCACCTGCTGGCGGTTTTAATTTCAAATTTCTGCTTTTTCTTTTTTTTTATAGATTTTTTTCATGTTTTAAATTTCAAATATCAGTATTCAACGTTTTATGTTTAATATATCAAAACATTATTTATGCATTTGTAATTGCAGGTTAAATGCGTTCATATCTTGCATTAAACAAAATACATGTGTGTAAATACATCTAAATGCCACTTCAGATGCAGCTTCTGTGTTGATTTAATTTGCTTGGTAACAGCCCAAATGTCTTATTATTCTAATTCCCTGATTAAATGTAAGAATTTGACTCAAAAGATAATGGACACTTCTAGAAAAAATGGCTTTATAAAGGTAAAAATGCCCATAAAATGTAAAAATCTGTTTAAACTTATTGGAAAAGATTCATTTCTATCAGTATGAACTGACCACCACACAGAATATGAAGAATATTAAAAACATTAGGAGTCAGCTGTCTTCGGCAGTCTTTAAGGTACCAACACAATAACACACTCAGCAAAATATCGTCTAAATATCGTCATTGATAAAATCCCAGAAAATATCGAGATATTATTTTTTGTCAATATCGCACACCCCTAGTTCCAGCAGTCAACTATCGGTGCAGATTAATCGGCAAAACCGATACATCGGTTGACCTCTAGCTATTTATATTAACTTTGCCCACCAATGCCTGGCTGCGATAACCAGCACTGCAAAATACACCTGTATTTCTGTAGTATCAGTGGCGCAGTGAGTAAAAGAGACGAGATGTATGCTGTTGGGCGATTGACCCGTGATCGAATCTGCCTTTTGTCAAACTTGTGCTACTCCTTTTCCCATCACATACCAGATCAGAAGGGCATTTATTTTCAATAAAAAATTAAGTAAATATTTGAAAAGGGGAAATAAAACGCCTCATTAATAATATTGTGCAAAAGGCTCATTAATGCAGACGCACAGAAGCGCTCTTTTCTCTATCGCGGGGACTTTTATTTTGGCGGAATGCCGTTTCATTCTGTGGAGTGCTTCACAGCGCCGCGCAATCGCAATCTAGTACTGCATCAGCCATCATTGGTCCTCAGCGGGAATGAGCCATGCGATTCCGTTACAAACGGCAATCATACGATTATCTTTATGTTCCTTTGAGTGTTTAAGTTTGTGTGCGTCCAGAGAGAAAATGTACTACAGTACTAAAGTATAAATATCTGCTAACTACTGTTTACACATCTGTTGCTAAAGAAAATGCTGCTATTTTAGTGTAAACAGAATTTATCATTATTTGCACTTAGAGTAACTAGAATATCACTTTTTCCAATTAGTGTAACTGCTAAAAATATCATTGTTCAGTTAAAGACAGCAGTGTTGATTCAAGTTCTGTCCAATATGTAAAGTTCATTCAATTATGAAATGAGTTCAATTGGGTAATATAGCATTGTTTACTAGTATGAAGCCTTACTAACAAGCCTTTGTAAAAATGGTTAGCACATTTGTTTGTAAAGTAACAACCTTGACAGCTGTGCTGAATTAATGTTTGTGTTTGTCATGTGACAATTAAGCATACTACTCTGAAACATTTGTTGCTTAATGTATACTGTTTCACACACTATTCTTTAAAAAAATAGTAGGCAGTATGCACTGTGTACTAGGCAGTAAGCAAGTTTGCCATTTCAAACACAGCTAATCACACACACACACACACACACACACACACACACACACACATTTCGGGAAGCTAAGCTTGATGTCCACCATTCATCATTGCAAGTATGTAAATAAGTATTTCCATCGTGTTCAATTAAGTAATCTAAAATATTGAAATCGACTTCAAGACTGGACATTGGATTATGTGTGCGTAAAGCGTGCGTTGCTTATCCAAGCCATGGGCAGTTAGCTGCTGTTACAGCGTACATGCTTTGAGCAACATGAGGCTGTGTAAATATGACAACATTTTCCAGATTAACAGCTTTAATTCAATGAGAGAATGTCATACTACAAATATGGTGCACGATATAACAAAATAACAAATGATCAGAAATCGTAGAGGTTTGGTGGTGGGCTTTTTTGACTTACCCTAGCAACTGAATAACAACATCCTGGGAACCACTCACATTTCCTTCAGAAAATGTAAAAATATTGTTTTACTGATTTTTCAATTTTAGTTTGTACTGAAATGTTTAGTGTGTTAATACGTGTTAAGGCCCGTCCACACCAAGAACAATAACTACAGTATAATCAAGCTCTTTAAAGTCTGGTGAATTCTGATTGGGGGTCAATGTTTAATCATTCATCAGCTAGAAAAAAAAATTGTTCTGAAAGTGATTCTCTTTCAAAAATACTTTTTCTCTATATATTGTTATTATTAGAGTTGTGTTGTGGACTCTACTGTGCTTTTAAATTTAGAAAGGATTAGAAAGATAAATTGCTTATCCCCGCAATGAAACATCAATAATCATACATTTCCTGCATTTATTGTGTTTTATTTATTATTTATATTTCCCTCCATACTGTACTTATATAAAATGACATTGTAAATTGTGCACAATTATTAACCACAGTGGTTAGACAGATTTTCAGACAGAACACGTTTAGGCTATGCTTTTAAAAATGTGAGACGCAGCGCACTGGAATGGAAAAGAGCATGGAGTTTAACAAAACGTATAACTTGAGAATGCATTTTTTTTAAAACGAGGAACAATAGTTAATGACATTCGTCTAACTCATGTTTATATAAAAAAACAAAACAAGCTTTTTGTCTTTTTTGTCACGACTGCTAGTATTGGGCAAATACCTCATTGTCTTAGGATCTTAGTGTATGTTTACAAGACAGCGATGTACTAAAAACAGACAACAAACATTGTCAAAATGATCTCCGTTCACACAGATCTGTGAGAAAAAGTTGGCAATGCCACTTTGTTATGAAATACTCTGCAGAAATGTTATACACATGCGCATGACATCACCGCTTTCACAAATTCACAATTTTGTTGTTTACATTGAGACGGTAAAAGCATCATTTTCAAACGCTTGTGTTTCCAGGCCCCCAAAACGCTGTTATCATGTATTATTGTGTAAATGAATGTCCATAAAAAAAATTACGTTTTCTGTTTTCAGTTGAAAGCGGTGTCGTATAAACAGCCCTTTAGAAAGGCGGGAGATTTCTGTCACTCACACTTAAATTTATGGCATATTGCACATAATCACCATTCATAATGTTAACTGAAGCCAAAACGTATTTATATCAACAAACACAGATTCAAATTTGTGAACTGAGCTGATCAAAAATTAATTAGCAAAAATTAATTCTAGGGATGCACCGAAATGAAAATTCTTGGCCGAAGCCGAACAAAATGAAACACTGGGCCGAAGGCTGAATACCTCTTAGTACACACTCTCGGTGCGAACGCAACCCTTTAAATGGTACTGGGAAATAGTTCGCGCAAAATCGTCCCAGTACTTTAGTACTGTACATTTAGTTCTGGAACTAAAGCGGTGCGAAAGGCCCTTAAGTAAATGTTTCAATGTTCTCTTTAGAATTAAAAGAAGTAAAAGTCAACAAAATTAATAATACTTGCGTAAAGAGGAAATATCCTTTATTCTGTAAAGTACACTTGCATTTAACATTTGTGGAACTAATGATTAGGGCTGGAACAATAAATTGATGCATCACTATTCATGGATCGATTCTGAGATTTTCGGAATGCATCGTGATTCTCGCTGGAATCGATTCTGAGCTTAGTTTTTAAGTTTTAACAGCAGATGGCGCTCTAGGTTAGTTTTTAACAGCACACTCAAATGCTCACGAAGAAGAGCGCTTGTGCGTTTGGCTGAGTAATGTAAGTGGTTAAATGTACTTACACATCAGCTTTTATGCTTTTATGATGCGAGATTAACGTAAGCACAGCCCACTATGAACATCATTGTAATTCGCTTCAACCTTTTCAAACTTTATGAATGATGATTTTAGGTTCAAGTGGTGTGTGTGTGTAAGGAATTGAAAGCAAGCAGAATATGGCTATTTCTAAAGAACTCAGTGCCATCTGCTGTTACAAACTAAGCTCAGAATCTGTACAATGCCTTTGGAAAATCTCAGAATCGATGCAGAATCATTTCTCGAGTCGCGATGCATCGTTTTTGTTGTCCCAACCCTACTAATGATTGAGGACTTACATATATGGAATTTATGAAATTATTAATGGCACTGACCCTCTCCAGACTCCACACTAATAACCACACCACAAGCCTGAGTTGTCCCACTTTGGACCAAGGTATTTGGCGGGCCAAAAAAACCTAGTTATTGGCCCTGAGGAAGACATGATTAGGCCTGATCAAACACCGGAAGTGTCATTGAAAACGTGACTAATCATACTTTTGTATAGCAAATGTCTTTCCCTTCACATTTTTATCATTCATTCATTCATTTATTGTGATTTGCTTAAAATGCAACTTCTTTACTTTCATATCAGACCTGATGGAAGAGAATAAGGAAAGTGAAGAACTGAATCAAGGGGAGGAAAATCATCATGCCATAAGTTGCTCACAGAAGGAAAGAGAATTTGTACGGAGAAGAAGAGCCAACAAAATCTTCACTTGCCCCCAGTGTGGAAAATCATTCCCATACAAAAAAAGTCTTGAAGGTCACTTGAGAATTCATACTGGAGAGAAGCCATTCACATGTGATCAATGTGAGAAGAGTTTCAGACAAAAAAAAAAGCTTAATGAACACATGAAAATCCACACTGGAGAGAAGCCACACACATGTGATCAGTGCGGCAAGAGATTCAGACAAAAAGGGACCTTTACGAAACACATGAAAATCCACACTGGAGAGAAGCCACACACATGTTATCTGTGTGGAAGCAGTTTCACTCAAAAAGGAACCCTTAAGGGTCACATGTTAATCCACACAGGAGAGAAGCCATTTACATGTGATCAATGTGAGAAAAGTTTCACACAAAAAATAAACCTTAATGAACACATGAAAATCCACACTGGAGAGAAGCCACACACATGTGATCAGTGCGGAAAGAGATTCACACAAAAAGGAACCCTTAAGAAACACATAAAAATCCATACTGGAGAGAAGCCACACACATGTGATCAGTGCGGCAAGAGATTCAGACAAAAAGGGACCTTTACGAAACACATGAAAATCCACACTGGAGAGAAGCCACACACATGTTATCTGTGTGGAAGCAGTTTCACTCAAAAAGGAACCCTTAAGGGTCACATGTTAATCCACACAGGAGAGAAGCCATTTACATGTGATCAATGTGAGAAAAGTTTCACACAAAAAATAAACCTTAATGAACACATGAAAATCCACACTGGAGAGAAGCCACACACATGTGATCAGTGCGGAAAGAGATTCACACAAAAAGGAACCCTTAAGAAACACATAAAAATCCATACTGGAGAGAAGCCACACACATGTGATCAGTGCGGCAAGAGATTCAGACAAAAAGGGACCTTTACGAAACACATGAAAATCCACACTGGAGAGAAGCCACACACATAAACAGCATGCAGATTTATAAATGATTCTGATTACGAATTTGGGAAGATGTTTGTCGCACATATCAGATTGTCACATGCCTTTAAAAAAATTCACAAAAATGTTAGTGAGCAACTGACGAGTAACAAGGTCAGCAAAGATTTTCCTCGCACTTTGGACTTTGAACCCTAGCGCCACGAGCTCGTGCAGCGCTGTCAGAATACATGCAATTCATGCGTGCATTAGAAAAGATAACATTCGGCAGTTTATTTACTAATCGTTTGAGGTAATTTCGCGACTTCAATCATCAGTAACCTAACTACCAGCATCAGCCACCTCGTCTTCTCATCGGAGACGTGATGCAGCATTAAACAGTCTCTCGCTGTTGGTGCTTCGTGCTTGTAATGATTTCTGCTCTTTCTCTGATAATTTTAAATATTTTCACACTGTTGACATGTTTGCTGCATTAGTGCGTGCCTCTATTTGATCGAAAGAAGACCTTAAGAAACACATGAAAATCCACACTGGAGAGAAGCCGCACACATGTGATCAGTGCGGAAAGAGATTCACACAAAAAGGAACCCTTAAGAAACACATAAAAATCCATACTGGAGAGAAGCCACACACATGTGATCAGTGTGGGAAGAGTTTCACACGAAAAGAAACCCTTAAAGATCACATGAGGATCCACACTGGAGAGCCGCTGCACACATGTGGTCATTGCGGGAAGAGTTTTGTACTAGCAGTCAGTCTTAATTCACATCTGCGTTCTCATTTTGGAGGTCATCAAAGATCCTTTAACTGTGATCAGTGTGGTAAAAATTTTCGTTGGGCACAATCCCTGAAGGAGCACCTGACCATTCATACACAGGAGAAGCCTCATGTGTGTTCTTTGTGTGGAAAGAGTTTTTCACGACTGTATACTTTAAAAATACACCAGAAACGACACAGTAGTGTGAAGAGTCATATGTGCTCCGATTGTGGGAAGTCCTTTTTTACAGATGGTCAAATGAAGCTGCACCAGAGAATTCACACTGGAGAAAAACCTTACAAGTGTTCACAGTGTGACAATAGATTCAGTCGGGTGGAATCTCTGAAAACACATGAGAAGATCCACACTGGAGAGAAGCCGCACATGTGATCAGTGCGGGAAGAGTTTCACACTAATAGGAAACCTTAATGAACACATGAAAATCCACACTGGAGAGAAGCTAAACAGTCTCTCGCTGTTGGTGCTTCGTGCTTGTAATGATTTCTGCTCTTTCTCTGATAATTTTAAATATTTTCACACTGTTGACATGTTTGCTGCATTAGTGCGTGCCTCTATTTGATCGTGTTAGTCATTGTTCGTTACATATTATTCGGCCTTTTCTCTTATTCGGCCGAACACCGAAAGAGATTTTTTTTTGCAGAGTCATATGTGCTCCGATTGTGGGAAGTCCTTTTTTACAGATGGTCAAATGAAGCTGCACCAGAGAATTCACACTGGAGAAAAACCTTACAAGTGTTCACAGTGTGACAATAGATTCAGTCGGGTGGAATCTCTGAAAACACATGAGAAGATCCACACTGGAGAGAAGCCGCACATGTGATCAGTGCGGGAAGAGTTTCACACTAATAGGAAACCTTAATGAACACATGAAAATCCACACTGGAGAGAAGCCGCACACGTGTGATCAGTGCGGAAAGAGATTCACACACAAAGGAACCCTTAAGAAACACATGAAAATCCACACTGGAGAGAAGCCGCACACATGTGATCAGTGCGGAAAGAGATTAGCACGAATAGGAACCCTTGAGAAACACACAAAAATCCACACTGGAGAGAAGCCACACACGTGATCAGTGCGGTAAGAGATTCACACAAAAAGGAACTCTTAAGAAACGCATAAAAATCCAAGCATTAAACAGTCTCTCGCTGTTGGTGCTTCGTGCTTGTAATGATTTCTGCTCTTTCTCTGATAATTTTAAATATTTTCACACTGTTGACATGTTTGCTGCATTAGTGCGTGCCTCTATTTGATCGTGTTAGTCATTGTTCGTTACATATTATTCGGCCTTTTCTCTTATTCGGCCGAACACCGAAAGAGATTTTTTTTTGCTATTTTCGGCCGAATAATTTCGGTTGCCGAACATTCGGTGCATCCCTATTTACAGGCCATCCGGCTGAGGAGGAACACAGAGCTTACTACATACAGTGTGCGGCACATAACAGGTATGGGATTTTCAACTGGAATCTGAATTTCAATTACTTTTAGTTTGTAAAGTGCAGTTACTTTTATTCTATGTATTTAGCCTAAGGAAACCTTAATGAACACATGAAAATCCACACTGGAGAGAAGCTGCACACGTGTGATCAGTGCGGAAAGAGATTCACACACAAAGGAACCCTTAAGAAACACATGAAAATCCACACTGGAGAGAAGCCGCACACATGTGATCAGTGCGGAAAGAGATTAGCACGAATAGGAACCCTTGAGAAACACACAAAAATCCACACTGGAGAGAAGCCACACACGTGTTCAGTGCGGTAAGAGATTCACACAAAAAGGAACTCTTAAGAAACGCATAAAAATCCACATTGGAGAGAAGCCACACACATGTGATCAGTGCGGGAATAGTTTCACATTAAAAGGAAACCTTGAGTTACACATGAAAATCCATACTGGAGAGAAGCCACACACATGTGATCAGTGTGGGAAGAGATACACACAAAAAGGAACTCTTAAGAAACACATACAAATCCACACCGGAGAGAAGCCGCACACATGTGATCAGTGCGGGAGGAGTTTCACATTAAAAGGAAACCTTGAGTTACACATGAAAATCCACACTGGAGAGAAGCCGCACACATGTGATCAGTGCGGGAGGAGTTTCACATTAAAAGGAAACCTTGAGTTACACATGAAAATCCACACTGGAGAGAAGCCGCACACATGTGATCAGTGCGGGAGGAGTTTCACATTAAAAGGAAACCTTAAGATACACATGAATATCCACACTGGAGAGAAGCCGCACACATGTGATCAGTGCGGGAGAAGTTTCACATTAAAAGGAATAAGATACACATGAATATCCACACTGGAGAGAAGCCACACCTGTGTTCTTCATGTGGAAAACGTTTTACATGGCTGCACGCTTTAAAAGTACACCAGAAGACGCATACCAGTGTGAAAGCAGTGTAAAAAGACATTTGCTACAGCTGACAAATTTAAATGTCTCCAGAGAATTCACACTGGAGAAAAGCCTTTTAATTGCTGACACAATGATAAGAGATTCAGTCTGTCAGGACACGTAAACCACATTAGAGATGATCCACATTGGAGATCAGTTGTATCTGTAGGTATCACTAAGTGTAGTGTCATTAAGTATAGTTCTTGTTCAGATCCAGTTTCAAGTGAAAATTTGCATCAAGAGTCAAGACTATGAGTTTCAAGTGTTCCGATTGAAATTAATTCAAATATTGAGTTCCTCAAAAAAAGAATATTTAACAAGTGTGTCACTCTTAGTTCATTTACTGTCTTTTATGAAACGTTTTTTTTTTTTTTTTACATGTACAGAATGTTCTTGGCCTCACATTTACCATGTGCACATGTAAGATAAACTATCAAACTAACTGGCTGCTTCTTTGTTTCTCTCCTTCACGTTTCATTGGACACATTGTAAGTCAAAGAGAGAAATATCTTATTTGTGTTCACTTTTATTTAATTTTTATATTTGTTCACCAACCATTCATTGACAAAACTAGTAACTCGTTTTACCAACAGGTTTTCATGATGGGGACAAAGAAAAAAAAAAAAAAGAGAAGAATAAAGGAAAATCTATTTTGCATGTGCTTGCAAAGTTTTGCTTTCCCCCAAGAAGCTTGCACTTTTGGGTCCCCACTATAAAATTAGTGTTCCCTTGCAAAACTCTTGCAAGTGATTGTACAATTCCTCAGAGGAACGCAAAACTTTAGCAAGCAAACTGTCAAACTCTCTGTGTGTGTGTACATGGACCTTGAACCCACTAGAATGAAAGATGGGTTGAAGTGTACTAACTAAATACATTTTTTTAAATACAGAGCGAGTATGTTAAAATCACATTATAGTTCATTCATAAAAGGGGACACCAGTTTGTGTAGGTTTTTTACCAACTTTTTTTCCACTTTTGATGTAATTTCTAGTGAAAAATTTGTATTGTAGTGTGATGGAAATTGCTATATTTTTCTTTATTTTCTATTCATTTATTATATATATATTCTTGGTTCTTGGTCTGGTGTCTCATTTTACATGTGGATGTTACCCCGTCATTCTAGCCTGTATTCTGCTGATTATTTTTAAAAGCCCGATTCTGTGCATTCCTCATCTTTGTGCGATTAGTATAAAACCCACGCATGACAGAACACCAGACACAATACAGTTTAATTATTTTGTGATGGTTTTTCTTTATTTTTTGTTTTGTTTCCCCCCATGGACCTGCCAGCTGTCAAACTCCATGTGCTCAAGAAGGGTACTGTTCCCTCGAGGACCACACAATGGATTTTTTTGACTTTTCGTACCTTACGCATGACACACATGAGCTGCCTGTGTACTTTTTTTCTATGTCGCACTGACCACCATGACGAAGGCAAATCTGTCTGGGGATGATCCTTGAGGGAGTTTTGCCGCGTTTGTGTGTGGGTGCTGGTGAGTTGTGAGTGATTGCTAGTGATCGATCTCCACTGACTCCACCCAGCCCTGTATCTCCTGTGTCTCCTGAGTCTCTTGAATCGCCTGTGTCTCTGCTGATCCCACCCAGGGGTGTGTTTCCCAAAAGCAACTATGGTCACAAGCAGTGTTGGGGGTAACGCATTGCAAGTAACGCGAGTTACATAATCAGATTACTTTTTTGAAGTAACTAGTAAAGTACCACGTTACTTTTTCAAATAAGTAACGCCAGTTACTTTGTTTTCCCATTTATTGACTGACAGCTCTCCTGTTCCAATGTTGAGAGAAATCGGGAGTAAGTGCAGAGGCATTGTGTGCACTGTTTACACACTGTAGTTCTGAACTAAAGGTCCTTGCACACTGAAATTTTTGTATGTGTTTTTCGTATTCGTCAAAATTCGTCATGCACAGAACATCACAGTGGCTCAGAACTGCTAAAACACATATCAAAATGCTTGCTACGGATGTGAAAAATGCAGAATATTTAACCCGATACAAATGTTTTTTATGAAGGACGAAAGTTTCGGAGGCAGTGTGAAAATGTGATTGACACAGCGTCATATTTATGTTTTAACATGCGTTTTGGACAAGAATGTCAGACTCGGTGTGCAAAGACATGAAATGTGAACACGCGTTTACTCATCTCACTTGCAGAAAAACAGATTCAGTTTATCCTTAAAATGAATAAAAACACTGAAATGAAAACTCAGAATATGACACAAACCTGCAGTAACTAAATGTTAAATAAGACAAATATCCTTTATGTATTTTAATTGCATTTTATAACCAATGTCTTTGATTCTGACCTAAATGAATATTGCTGAAGAGAGTTGAATTTTCTTCAATTGCATTCTACTCTTTATGCAATCCAGAATGACAGCACAGCTGAAAAGTTTGTTTGAGCTGCGTCCCCTACACTACAGACGTGAATTTACATTTCCTTCAGCCTGAGGCTTTCACTTTTTGTGTGAAAGGGCTTTTACATTTGCCAAAAGTATAACTTTTTTTAATTAAAAACAAACAAGCAAGCCCAGCCCAGATGGGAAAAAGTAATGCAAAAGTAATGTACCGCATTTCTTTTCATAAAAAGTAACTAAGTAATGCAATTAGTTACTTTTTTAGGGAGCAAGGCAAGTTTATTTATATAGCACATTTCATACACAATGGTAATTCAAAGTGCTTTACATGAAAGGAAGTAAAATAATCATTAAAAAATAATAATCACAACAATAAAATCAAGGAATTTAAAAACTGTTAGTGATGTGCTCTTAACAAAAAAAAAATTCTCAAGCTTTGTTCAAACTCTTCCCCACAAGTGCAAAATCCTTCCAAAATACCTAACTATTCCACAACTTCACCCCCTACATACTTTGACCATCATAAACCAAACAAATAGAACTCAGAGGTCCTACTTTCAACACCCTTCACAGCATTTCTTTACATAAAAGTAAAATATTCATAAAAAATAATCACAACAATAAAAAAAGGAATTTAAAAACTTTTAAAATGATTTAAAAATTGATTTAAGATGAATTTAAAACAGTTAAAAATAGAAAATGATTATACATAAAATACAGTGCAATCAGTTCGGACATTGCACAGTGCTCATTCAGATGCACAGTTAAACAGATGAGTTTTGAGTCTGGATTTAAATGTGGCTAATGTTTTAGCACATCTGATCTCTTCTGGAAGCTGGTTCCAACTGCGGGCGGCATAATAGCTAAAAGCGGACTCCCCTTGTTTTGTGTGAACCCTTGGTATTTCTAACTGACTCGATCCTAATGATTTGAGTGGTCTGTTGGGTTTATATTCAGTGAGCATATCTGCAATGTATTTAGGTCCTTGGCCATTGAGTGATTTATAAATGAGTAAGAGTACTTTAAAATCAATCCTAAATATTACTGGAAGCCAGTGTAAGGACCTGAGGACTGGTGTGATATGCTCAGATTTTCTGGTTCTAGTCAGAATCCTGGCAGCAGCGTTCTGGATGAGCTGCAGCTGTCTAATGGTCTTCTTGTGAAGGCCGGTGAGAAGACCATTGCAATAGTCCACCCTGCTGGTGATAAAGGCATTCTCCAAGTCTTGACTGGAAACAAAACATCTCATTCTTGCAATGTTTTTGAGATGATAGTATGCTGATTTATTTATTGCTTTGACATGACTGCTGAAACTAAGATCTGTCTCCAGAATCACACCAAGATTTATGACTTGATTTTAAGTTGTTTGATCCCTAGAGTCAAGGTATGCATTCACCTTGAGAACTTCATCTTTGTTTCCAAATGCAACTGAGCCTTGTGGGACTCCTCGTGTCATAGACGTCCACTTAGACTTATGCTGTCCTATACTCACATAATAACCTCTCCCTTCTAAGTATGGCCTGAACCGTTTGAGTACCATCCCACAAAGCCCGACCCAGTTTTCCAGTCTCTCTAGAAGTATGTTATGATCGACAGTGTGAAACGCAGCACTGAGATCTAGTAGCACCAGCACTGATATTTTGCCAGAATCAGAATTAAAGCGTTGTAAACATTTTAGAATGTCCCAAAACAGTGCCTTGAACTAAGCAATGACCGTATTTCTTACTTGAGTCCAAGTTCAAAATAAAACTCTTTGAACCGCTCCATTGTGAACATACAGAGCTGTATGAACCACTGCAAGCTGTAAAGTAAACAGGAAGAGTTTGTCCAAACTCAACTGGTTTTACGAAATAACACAAATATCTTTGCGAGAGAATGCAAATATTTTGCGAGGGAACGCAAAACATTTCACAAAAAATGTTTTCCACCACCATATCCCTTTAAGGGCTCCTTATAAAAGAGAGATAAAATATGCAAATGAATATTCAGATTAACTTAGTCTAGCTAATTTGTTAGTATTTGTCTCCCTCTAGTGAACAAAGTATAAAATACCATTTAGGAGACTCGCATGTAATCGTTCATTCTGTCATTGTAGACATCAGGAGTCAATGAAATCATAGCAGAAGAGCACTTAAAAAATGCTAAAACCCCAGAGGACATTCATGATGCATTTTCTGAGATGATGGGGATATTTTTTATAGTGATTCCCTCCATTACCAGAATCAGAATCAGAAAGAGCTTTATTGCCAAGTGTGCTTACACACACAAGGAATTTGTCTTGGTGACAGAAGCTTCCAGTGCACAGACAGAATGACAAGTGACAAGACACAGATAACAAAAATAAACAAGTGATTAAAAATAAATATGTGTAAATATGTATGTTTTGGTAGCTGAGCTGAATCAGAAAGTTATTGAAGTGCAGAGGACGGATTCAATGATGGCCGAGTAGAACTGTTTCAGCAGCTCCTGTGGCAGGTTGAACTTCCTCAGCTGGCGAAGGAAGTACAGCCTCTATTGGGCCTTTTTGAAAATGGACTCAATGTGAATTAAAGGGCTGCATTGGGTTTGGGCTAAACCCAATGCAAATCTCGCAGGAGCGGGCGGATTTACCTTTGCTGTGGGTGGTCAGAAAATTCCACAGGAGACCTGCAGGGTACGGTGGGATTTGGTGTGTAATAGAAATGGAGTCAACACATGAAGAAGATAAATTAAAGCAGCTGTTTACTTGACAAAAGCAAAGCAAGGCAAGTCAGACATCTGGAAACAATTCTCAATTGTCACTGAAAAAAATGGGAAAGAGTTAAACTTCGTAAGTTGCGATAAATGTGCAAAAGTATTCATTTACAACGGACATAAATCTGGCACCTCTTCCCTGAGGCGACATACCTATTTTCTAAGTAATATGTGTTTATTTATTTAATAGTTTAGTTATTTCATATTGTGCTTTGGCTTATTTACGTAAACTGTTTGTTAACAGTTAAACTGTTTGTTTAGTTAATCGTTTGGAGTGTGTGTATCATGCAGTACGTTTAAAACTGAAGTGCTGCTATTTGTGGCTTTGTTTTAACGGTTAATGTTTTATAACGGTAATAAAAAGAATACCCAATGTTTTTGTCACATGTGGTGCTAAGGTTTATCATTTACTTCATCTTATTTAAATGCAATCATGTTTAAAGCCTGTTACTCTGGATGTTAACTTGAACAAATATTTAGTCTGAGTATTTGTGTACATTTTTCACAAGCTCTGAGTGAAAGTTTGCGAGAGTGGACACAAACATTGCGGGCGCGGGTGGGAATGGAACATGCAGGTTGCGGGAGCGGGTGGTCCTGGTCAGAAATTCAGCTGGAGTGGTCGGGTGCGGGTTTAAGAAAACAGTCCCACGCAGGGCTCAAATGTGAATATTCCACTTAAGGTCCTGAGAGATTGTGGTGCCCAGGAATCTGAATGACTCCACTGTCGTTACAGTGCCTTCCATGATGATAAGTGCAGGGGGGTTTCTCCTGAAGTCCACTATCATCTCCACTGTTTTGAGTGTGTTCAGCTCCAGGTTGTTGTGACTGCACCAGACAGCCAGCTCTTTAACCTTCTGTCTGTAAGCAGACTCGTCTCAGTCCTTGATGCGGCCGATGACTGTAGTGCCGTCCGCAAATTTCAGGAGCTTGGCAGAGGGGTCTTTAGGGGTGCAGTCGTTGGTGTACAGGGAGAAAAGCAGTGGGGAGAGGACGCAACCCTGAGGAGCGCCAGTGCTGATGGTGTGGCTGTTGGATGTGAATTTACCAATTCTCACTAGCTGTTTCCCATCTGTCAGAAAGCTGGTGATCCATTGACAGATATAGCTAGGAACAGAGAGCTGGGTTAGTTTGGTCTGGAGTAATGTTGGGATGAAGGCGTTGAAGGCCTAACTGAAGTCATCAAACATGATCCTCACATAAGTCCCTGTTTTGTCCAGATGTTGCGATATGAAGTGCAGTCCCATGTTGACTGCATCATCTACAGACCTATTTGCTCGGTAAGCAAACTGCAAGGAGTCCAGTAAGGATCCAGTGATGTTGTTCAGATAAGCCAAAACCAGTTTTTCAAATGCCTTCATGACCACAGACGTTAAAGCATCAGGTCTGTAGTCATTAAGTCCAGTAATTTTGGGTTTCTTTGGGACGGGGATGATGGTGGAGCGTTTGAAGCAGGAAGGGACTTCGCACAGCTCCAGTGATCTGTTGAAATATAACAGAGTCTGGGTGTTGTTGTTCTGTGTCTGTGATTTGATCAGCAAGTTTCTGTAAAGCCAGGCTCACGTGTGCTTTCAGAGGAATGTAATTACTTATGAGAATGAACAAGCAGAACTCCCCCGGTGAATAGAAAGGCTTACAGTTGACGAAAATTGCTTTTAGATCGGGACAGCATATGTTCTTTAACGCTGTTATGATTGTACACCACCTTTTCACTGATGTAAAAGCATGTTCCGCTGCCATGCAATTTCACCGTTGATTCTGTCGTGGTCCGCTCTGAACTGCTGGAAGCCCGGCAGATGAAGCGTGCTCTCCGGGATGGCGTCATTCAGCCAGGTTTCCATGAAACAGGGCAGCAGAGTTTGAAAAATCCTTATATTTCCAGGAGAGCAGAAGGAGTTTGTCCATTTTGTTGGGTAGAGAGCGGAGATTCGCCAGATGGATGCTAGGCAGCGCTGTTTGAAATCTGCACTGTCTAAGCTTAATGAGCACGCCAGCTCGCTTCCCCGTCTGCGTGTCCTGAAGCATCTGAACAGCGTGTTTTTAACAAAAACACTAAAACAGCTGGAGAGCCAAGCACCGGGGCTGCCATGTGTGGCGCCATCTTGCCAAAAGACCAATTTTCCAAAAGACCAATTACTGTTGCATCTTACCACAGAGGTTGGTACCTTCAGTGATGTTTGACTGTTGACTTGCTTTATTATTTTCCATGATTCTACATTCTAATTTCACAGATGCTGGTGTTCTTGTGTATACATATGATTTCCAGCACCGGCCAAGTATATTCAAAGATCTCAGACCCAGCTTTGTGAAAGGTGACCATGCTGATGATATTGGATTTGTTTTTGGGGCCTGCTTTTGAGATGGCCATATCAAAGTAGGTATGCAAATCTAAGAACTTGTTTGTCCTGGCAAATTATTATGATACTGGGCGTTTATACTGGACAAATTTCCATGGGGTAAGGGTATAATGGTTTGAAACGTCAAATGATTGAAACAGAAATGAAAATAGTAAAGTGGTGATGTAGTTATGGATATCAACTATTTGGTTATGGATATCATCTCTCCACAGGAATACCCCTGAAGAGGAAAACCAGCTATGAACAACTGTCATGGGATACTGGGCTAACTTTATTCATGCTGGGTGAGTGGTGCATCAGTTGCTGGACAGAGTATTAGGATCTGTTACTGATGACCTTTTATTCCTTAAATAATTATTTTGTTTCCACAGCTCTCCAAATGATCCCAGTCTTGTGCACTGGCCTGTGTACACAGCAAATTTGAAAGTGTTAAATTGACACTCAGAGTGAGAAAATTAACACTTTTTCGGGGTTTATATAGGTCCACACTAAATAGAGTTAAACTAACACTTTAAATAGTGTTACTTTTTTTTTACACTTGCATAGAGTAAAAACAACACTGTAAGTGTTCACCGTTAACACCATTAGTGTTTTCCCTCCCCCTCATTTACACCAAGTTAGTGTTTAAACTACACTACGTGTGTCAATATCTTAACACCAAGAGACTTATTTCCACACTAATATAGTGTTCATACTAACCCTGATTAAGGTAATTAAGTGTAATCTGTATTCGACTAAAAATACCTGTGCATTGTGTAAAAAAAAACAAATAAAGTCAACACGCTGTATCAGTTTGAAATTTTATTTTTAACACAGATGTAACTATTACACCAAACACAGAAGGTACAATATATTCACCATCATCTGACCCATATAAACACTGCAGATCAAAAGGCCTGTAGAACAAGCTGTTGGCTTTTGACACCAGGGCTTCCTCGTAGGACAGGTTGAAGACAGTGAACTTTAAAAAGTTCAAAGGCACTCAAGGAGCTGGTTCCAACGCAAGGGATGAGGCGCTTGTCCACAACGACGTAAAAGTGGTTGATCCTGCCCTTAATCCTTCCTGATCTCAGTAGGAATGGCTGGTGGCCCTCCCTCCTGCTGAGAC
>NW_015625027.1:70582-72230 GCF_001515625.1 Sinocyclocheilus rhinocerous
GGCGTCATTCAGCCAGGTTTCCATGAAACAGGGCAGCAGAGTTTGAAAAATCCTTATATTTCCAGGAGAGCAGAAGGAGTTTGTCCATTTTGTTGGGTAGAGAGCGGAGATTCGCCAGATGGATGCTAGGCAGCGCTGTTTGAAATCTGCACTGTCTAAGCTTAATGAGCACGCCAGCTCGCTTCCCCGTCTGCGTGTCCTGAAGCATCTGAACAGCGTGTTTTTAACAAAAACACTAAAACAGCTGGAGAGCCAAGCACCGGGGCTGCCATGTGTGGCGCCATCTTGCCAAAAGACCAATTTTCCAAAAGACCAATTACTGTTGCATCTTACCACAGAGGTTGGTACCTTCAGTGATGTTTGACTGTTGACTTGCTTTATTATTTTCCATGATTCTACATTCTAATTTCACAGATGCTGGTGTTCTTGTGTATACATATGATTTCCAGCACCGGCCAAGTATATTCAAAGATCTCAGACCCAGCTTTGTGAAAGGTGACCATGCTGATGATATTGGATTTGTTTTTGGGGCCTGCTTTTGAGATGGCCATATCAAAGTAGGTATGCAAATCTAAGAACTTGTTTGTCCTGGCAAATTATTATGATACTGGGCGTTTATACTGGACAAATTTCCATGGGGTAAGGGTATAATGGTTTGAAACGTCAAATGATTGAAACAGAAATGAAAATAGTAAAGTGGTGATGTAGTTATGGATATCAACTATTTGGTTATGGATATCATCTCTCCACAGGAATACCCCTGAAGAGGAAAACCAGCTATGAACAACTGTCATGGGATACTGGGCTAACTTTATTCATGCTGGGTGAGTGGTGCATCAGTTGCTGGACAGAGTATTAGGATCTGTTACTGATGACCTTTTATTCCTTAAATAATTATTTTGTTTCCACAGCTCTCCAAATGATCCCAGTCTTGTGCACTGGCCTGTGTACACAGCAAATTTGAAAGTGTTAAATTGACACTCAGAGTGAGAAAATTAACACTTTTTCGGGGTTTATATAGGTCCACACTAAATAGAGTTAAACTAACACTTTAAATAGTGTTACTTTTTTTTTACACTTGCATAGAGTAAAAACAACACTGTAAGTGTTCACCGTTAACACCATTAGTGTTTTCCCTCCCCCTCATTTACACCAAGTTAGTGTTGAAACTACACTACGTGTGTCAATATCTTAACACCAAGAGACTTATTTCCACACTAATATAGTGTTCATACTAACCCTGATTAAGGTAATTAAGTGTAATCTGTATTCGACTAAAAATACCTGTGCATTGTGTAAAAAAAAACAAATAAAGTCAACACGCTGTATCAGTTTGAAATTTTATTTTTAACACAGATGTAACTATTACACCAAACACAGAAGGTACAATATATTCACCATCATCTGACCCATATAAACACTGCAGATCAAAAGGCCTGTAGAACAAGCTGTTGGCTTTTGACACCAGGGCTTCCTCGTAGGACAGGTTGAAGACAGTGAACTTTAAAAAGTTCAAAGGCACTCAAGGAGCTGGTTCCAACGCAAGGGATGAGGCGCTTGTCCACAACGACGTAAAAGTGGTTGATCCTGCCCTTAATCCTTCCTGATCTCAGTAGGAATGGCTGGTGGCCCTCCCTCCTGCTGAGAC
>NW_015625027.1:72847-80359 GCF_001515625.1 Sinocyclocheilus rhinocerous
ATGTCTTATTTTGGCAACACAAATAACGTGAGCCCCCAAGAAGGGGAATATGGATGCTGCGTTATTTGCGTTAATTTAACTCATTAAACAGTCAAGTTACACAAATCACAGAAATGACCCTGTTATCTACCCCAGATTCTCAAATATAAGAAAACTTACGTTTAAAACGGCTAACTAACAAACAATGCCATTCTTACCTCAATTTGCTTGCTAAACAAGTGGTGCAGCTAAATTGGCCTGGAGATGCTGTCGGTGGTCTGTAGCGTTATCTGAAAAGAAATACTGTTAGCACTCTGGCAATGTTGAGAAATGTACTAATATTATTCTGAATGGTGAGAAACGTAAACTAAACATGAAAATTGGTCAATTTAAGTGGTTATAAAATATTATACCTGTTTGAACACTGTCCTCTCCTCGTGGTTGTCCGCCATTAATCAAAAAGGAAATAATGTGCAAGGACCGGAAATTGGATCAACTCATCACCAGTGTCAATTATGTCAACTCGCTGTAATTACACTGACTCCGACCACTGATTTACACTGCAAGTGTTAATGCCATTCAAATCAACACCAGAATCAACACTTTTTAACTCTGATAAATTAACACCATAAAAACAACTCTAAACAACACTGGATATTTTGCTGTGTATGACAAGTATAATAAATACATGAACCTGGGATTGCAGCGAACTGAGGGAAAGGGTCTGAAGATGGACAAGCTGCTCTTTTTCACTGAAGAAATACCTGAAAAGCTTGCTGCACTCCACAAAGCCTAATTATTTCACCAATAAGTGCAATGATTCTAGTATAAATCTAATTCGCATCTGTGTGTAAATAGTTTTTTGTGTCTCCATGCAGTGATATTCTTCCAAGATAAACATTTTGTAACTTGATTTACAAGATTTCTGGACGCTTCTCAGTTTTTCTCAAATCCAGCCAAAATCTGATCTTTTTTTTCTGCATATTATAGTCAAAGATAGTAACAAAAACTTGAAAAAAAAATCTGATTTCTTAATTTAAAAAGTAAAATTTATACTACTTTTTACATATCAAATAGTATGTATTACCAATAAATGCGTGATTTTGTTGGAAATAAAGACTGTGGATAGAAACTGCAACAAAATGCCAAATATGTTTTTCTATTGTTATATTTTCTGACTTCTGAATAAGCATTTCACTGCTATAAAGAATATTTCTTAATGTTTAAAAAAAAAAAGAGATTTAACATTTACTGGTAAAACAACAATATGCATTTTTATGTATTAATATGCATATGTATCATAATATTCAACTGTTTTCTACAGGATTTTGAAATTGTATCATGATAAACCAACAAAATGATGTTAAATGGTAGTACATATTTTTGTAAATACGTTTTGTAAATTATATTTTTGTAAAGAGACTCGTCTCATAATGGCTGCAATCTGTAAGATTGTCATGAAAGTTTTAAGCAACTCAGTCCTTAGCAATATGAACTTAAAATTTAATCAGCTGCCATTTTAGAAGTTCTTATCTTTAGAGAGGCAAGTTTCTGCTTTAAACACTAGAGAGCAATGGTGCGCTTGTGCTATTGCCAAAATGTCCAGCAGAGCATAGTAACAAGAAAACAAGCAGTAAATAACGTAATACAGATACATTCAGGAATCTGTATGAGCTCTAACATCAGTTCCAGTAGATACAGATTTCATCATCTTTTTTGGGGCACATTTTCGTACACAGCCTCCTCCTTTGACTTCTGCAAGGAAACACAAACTCAGTTAGGAACCAGGTATTACAACAGAAAATAGAAGACCAAGTTTCTAAATTTAAGAATAACCTTTACAACAAGAATTTATCAATGTAATAGGTGCAAAAATTAATCCACATTTTTTTATTTTTCAAAGAGCTACTGCTATTACAGAACATAGGCTAATAAAGGCCGTTAATCATGCAGTTCATCACATGGCTTTTTTAAAATGAAATGATCAAACAGATTGTAAGTTTTGAAGGTTTGTCATGACAGCTTCTATGCTGAGAATGGCTTCCATTCACATAAAAAGCAACAGCAAACATACTTGTTGCAGTATAACTTGGGTATAACATGTGTTGCACGTGTGTTGCAGCACAACAACATTTTATCCTTTTTTCCTATGAAAATCTGATGGATGACTTTGCCTACTATGTTTATTTAGAATAACAAATCAAATTATTAATAATTAAAACTGCTCATATATAATTTTAAACAAATAATTATTGAAATTAGTAGGCCACAGACCACCCCTTACGGAAATTAACCATGGTTTTATTGTAGTAAAAGTGTAGTAACCATGTTTGGTGTATGGATTACCATTTGTATAACCCTTATGTACTGTTCTGGGTCAATATGACCCGATTTGACTTTTAAGTTGTTGGAAATATCAGGTAACTTATGTTTTTTTTTTGTTTTTTTTTCTTGAAGTTTTGTGACTTTTTCTCATTTAAGGTCATGAACATGCATGCAAAGTTTCAACACGCTGATGTGTTTTGACATGTCCACAAAAATTGTCGTACTTTTAATTGTCGTACAAAAAAAAACGTACTGTTCCCTGGTCAGTTTGACCCACCTATTTCAATGTCCTACGGCAACTCTACAGACACAACATAATAACATTTATTGGTTATATTATTTTTTTACTATCCTATGGAGCTAAAAATTTAGCTTTCCCCCACTCATTTCAATATAGAAAAATATTTTGTCAGCCAAAGATGGTAAAAATGAGCTATAATTTCTTTTTAAACTCTATCTGAAATACTATTAAACCTATGTTGTTTTTCTTGAACTTTTGTGACTTTTTCTCATTTAGGGTCATGAACATGCATGCAAAGTAGAATTAATTGCTTGCTCTCCTGACCTGTTTTTCCTGCAGATGCAGCACATCACGACTGCAGCTACAATCAAAAGAGATCCAGCAGCAGAAATCAGCACTATGTACAATAAAGGTAGCCCCTGAACTGTAATGAACAAAATGAGGCATTAGTGTGATTGAATTAGTCTGTCTGATCTACAACAAACCCTGTCAAATTTCAACACTATATAACTGAGAGATGAGCTTAGTTAATCCACATTACTATCAACACCAACATACCTGCACATGGTTGACAGAGTTGAGTGATGTACAGATGTGTGGTCTGGTTGCTGATGGGATTGTTGAGCACACAGCTGTAGGTGTTTTTATCCTGATATTCCACCTCCAGAGGTAGAGAGAGACTGATGCTGAGATCAGACACACTGATGCTGGACAATAAACTGTTTCCTTTGTACCAGGAGAGAGTCACATGACTCACATTCACCACTGAACACACCAGTGAACAATATGATGATGATGATGATGACGATGATGATGATGAACAGTCACTGGTAATGTTAGGAATATGCAGACTAGCTGGAAAACATGAGAAAATAAACAGAAATCTGGGTAAATCTAAATAAATATTATGTTCGGTGTAGTGTGTTTGTGGTGTGAGTGTTTCTATCATATTAAACTATAAAACAATTGCACATTTCAGTATGTCAATATTTAAAGGAATATAGTTCAATACTAGTTAAGCTTGCCACCAAAATGTGTTTCCACTTGTTCAGCAGAAAATCAAAAATTAATCAATCTTTAGCTCCTCCCACGGCGCGCCTCCAGGAGCTCGGCTGTTTCCGGAGAGAATCGTAAAGCTGTATCTTTCCTTTATAAATATGATAAAACTAAAGACGCTTTGGAGATATGAATGATGCAGTACTACTGTATAGGTACTCAAGATTAACATGAGATTGGGTGAAACTGTGTGTGTTAGGTCACCTTTAATTAAAAAAGAATATATGAATGACAGCACAAATGATCTCTACTCACCATAGACAGAAACATTGAATTTTTTTGATGACCATTTTGCTCCAATTATCTCTAGTTCATAACGTCCAGCGTGTTGAGTTGTGATGTTTCTGATGGTCAGAGATGCAGTTTGATTGTTCAGCTTCAGTCTGTTTCTGAATCTCTTATCAGGAACATCAAATGTGGAGAAGATTCCATGAGCTGTATCGATTTCAGCGATGAGGGATGCTTCAGCTCCAAATTTCCACAGTATGTCATCATCTTTACGTATTTCAGTAACGTCAGTGTGTAAAGTGACAGAATCTCCTTCCATCACTGACACTGACTCACCAAACACACCTGATAAATATCAAAAAAGGTTTTGTCACAAATTAAGGCTCTTGTTGATTTACAAATCCTGAAATCAGGTTGAGTTTGTACCTAAATTTCATTTGAAGGACATTGGAACAACCAACGATATCGTCGACTTGATTGCACAGATACTATATAAACTGAACTGAGCTGGACAATGACATCACTGAATTCAATAATGAAATGCCTTTAACTGCAAATTGAGTGTTTAATCTTGTCATTTACATTATTGACACACTATTTTCTTATTTGATACTGTAAAGTTGCTTTGACACAATCTGTATTGTTGAAAGCGCTATATAAATAAGGGTGACTTGACTTGACAACAAAAAAGAGAGATATGCCCTGGACATTACACTATTGGCTCACTGAAATATGGGCCTGAATCCAAAGTAGATCTCACAATAATATGTTTAACCCTTATGCTGTGTTGAAAATCCTTAATCTAATGTGGTGTTCCATTTTTAGTCCAATGCAAAAATATAGTATTTTCAGGAAAAAATCAAATTTTCTCCAGGTCAAAATGGCTGGAACATAACTAGAGGGTTCATTTATCTGAGAATAACTGCAAATGCAAATCCTCTAATTAGAACATTAGCAGCAGATTTAAGACTCTGACAACTTAAAGAAATTTGATATACATTTATAACTTACCAGTCAGACGCCACCAACACAAACAGATCAAAACAAACATGTAAAACATTTTCTTCAATGGTCCAGGGATCTAGATCAAAGTCCGATCTAATAACACTGTCTCCTGAAATGTGAAATCTGGTGTGATTCTTCAACCAAAAAAGTGTAACTTTCCTTGTCCACACCCACATTTAGTTGTTTTCGAACACTCAGCAGTCAAACTGAAACCTGCTGTGGTCTGCTTTTGCAGAAAAGTGTCTGTTTGTTTGTGTTTAGTTTGAAGGTAAAGGACTTATTTTTCCTGTCCTGCTTTTACGAACCTCACAATCTGACTTGTCACTTACAAAGGACAGCTTTACAATAAAATAAAATTAATCGATTAAAAAGTCAAATCAGAGTCACAGATCAAATTAGATTTTTAGCCATCAAGAATAACTGAAGCTTTGAATGCTTTATTTATAAAGTATAAAATATCTCACTGTTTATATTACGAACTAAGATATTGTACCTTTACCTCAAGGCTGTATTGAAATCATTGTGTATACATACTATCTTTCATATTACAACACTGTCTTAATTGATAGTTAAAGAACTTAAAGAAGAAACAAATGCTAGTGATGGCAAATGTAAAAACTATTGTTCAATGGTCCAACATGAATAACAACTACAAAATTTTCATCTATTAACACTTTTACGTTTTGATTGAAATAAATTCTACTATATTTTTTAGGAATAAAAAAAAAATCGTCCAATCAAGTAATAAAGAAATCATCACAAAGAATCAATTGCAGAGGGCCAGACTCACAAAACAATAAAAGAATAAAATAAAAATAAAAAAGATGCAAGTTGTTAATGTAGGCGGAGGAAACACTGAGGTGGAGGGTGTGCTAAAATAAATCTGAATGTCAACAGTGGAAGTTAAACCCAGAGTGTTTGATTATTTGTCCAATTGGTAACATTTAAATAGTGAAAAGAAGACGGCCCAAGACAGAACCCTGAGGTACAACAGTGCTGTTTCAGTACTGTGTAATGGATGAAAGCCAGACTGGAAAGGTTCATAGAGGTTGTGTGCTGTTGCCTGTAATTGGGAGGCAACAACTTTTTCTAATTTCTTAGAAAGAAAAGAAAGGTTCGAAATAGGCCTGTAGCTACTTAGGGATGAAGGATCAAGACCATGCTTTTTGAAAACCGGGGTCACAGCAGCAATCTTAAGCTTAGATGGTACAGTTCCAGATAACATTGACGTATTAATGAAATGAGTGATGGGTCGTGACAAAGCAGTCAACCGATTATTCAGTAAAGAGGCAGGTGCAGGGTCAAGAAGACTAGTAGAGGAATTAGACAGCCTGATTATCTCATCAACCGTTGTGAGGACAACAGAGTCAAAACTAGAGAGGCTGTGAGTAAGGCATGAAGAGTGAGGTTCAGAAGTGAAAACAGAGGTATGATGTTGACTAGTAGAGGAATTAGACAGCCTGATTATCTCATCAAACACTGTGGGGACAATAGAGTAAAAACTAGAGAGGCTGTGTGCACTGGAATTAAAATTCAGGCCTGACACTGTAGCCACACCAGCACACATTCACCCACACAGCCCCACCCACAGACACGCACAATTACTACTTTCTACTTTTTAAAGAGCACACGTTTATAACAAATTTACACATACAGTAAAAACAAAAGAAACAATCTGAGAATGTTTTAGAGTATGTGTGCAGTTTGTCTGCTGTTACTGTCTTTCTCTACAGTATGTTGTTCTTTGTTGTCACTCTGTCTGTTGGATTCTCTTTGTATCTCTCTGTTAACACTGTATATATTGTCGATCTGATTTTCATCTTAGGCTGGCCGCACACTAGTGGATTTTAAGGCCGATTTTAAGCCCGATTTGCACCCCCAAACGATCGGGGGGTGTGACCCGATTTGCGGCTTGTCGCAAGCAATTTTTTGTCCACAAAATCTATTGTGTGGCGTCATTACGGTTATTTATCTGCTCCCGATCGAGACGGAGCATCTCCGAACTCAAATCGTAAATATTAAACATGTTTGATATTTACAACTCTTGATCAGGCTGCCTCTGACGTGATACCCCTCGATAGCCAATGAGAGCGAGCAAGCGTCAAATACCGGATGTTACGTGCTTCTATAGCTGAAAATTGGCAGCCACAAACATGCCACAAAAGCAGAGAACATCACCCATATTCTTTTTTATACTTTGTTTTTCCCTGTGAAACAGAACGCGCGCCAGGAGAGCCAGCTGACAATTAACGTTGATTGTCTTCTATTTGTTTTTCTTCTCTAGTCACGTTTGATCTCGCGAGTGTCCGTGAGATTACCTGTCACTGTGAAATCGTTCTTAGAATCGACAAGTGTGCGGTCTGCTCGAATCATCTAGTTTGCGCAGTAGTCCCTCACTGCAGAACAAAGATCCAGGGGGCGGGGTTGGATCCACATCTAAGGGGTGGAGATGGTAGGTTTAGGGGTGGAGATGGGTAGGTTTAGGGGTGAAGATGGGTGGGTTTAGGGATCAGGATATGGAGATGGGTAGGTTTAGGTGTATGTAATGTGGGAGGAGTTGGATCTGGATCCAACCTCGCCCCCTGGATCTTGTGTTCTGCAGTGAGGACCAAGTGAAGTCCTCCCTCCCTTTCCAGTTGTGTTTGTCTTGGTGTGGAAGTGAGTGGTGGTAAACGAAA
>NW_015625027.1:81890-103238 GCF_001515625.1 Sinocyclocheilus rhinocerous
GACGCTGTGTGTTTCGTTGTGAAAGCGTAACTACTTTGTTTGGCCTTCCAAAAGAGGACACAACTAGAAATCAGTAGTTAAGTTGTATTTGCAACACTGTTCCAGAACAGTTCAACCCAAATATTCAGATGTGTGCAGCGCATTTTACGGAGGACTGTTTGCTGGGCGAGTAGCTTACAATGCGTCTGTGCACAAAGGCTGTGTCTATAAAGTGGGGCAATTCCAATTTTGCAAAGACAGTCTGGTGCTTCTGACTCACATCCTGTAAGTATGTTTTCATTAGAATTTGCCACTGATGATTCAAACGTGAGTTTTGAGCAGTGTAAATGTTCTTTTTATAAATGTCATATGACCTCTTTAAATATCGCCGGCTAAAAAGTAACTAGTAACTAGTACTCTTGAGTAGTTTTTGAAAGGAGTACTTTGTACTTTTACTTAAGTACTGTTTTGACAGCAGTACTCTTACTTGTACGCTGCTCCTTAATAAGGAGGGGAAACTCTGCTTCCTCTCTATCTCAGGATTGGATGGACCCAATATTTCCTTTCTTTTTCTTTTTTTAAGAAGCGAGAGGACAACAAAATCATCCTCACAGTTTGAAGACTCCATTTAGTGCTGTTTTGCAATTTTTTCCGCAACAGATTAATTAATACGCATCAGACTCAGTGTGCAAGGTTTCTGTGCGTGATTAATTTTTTACATTTCGAATACGAAAATACGCATATGAAAATTTCGGACTCAGTGTGCAGAGACCTTAAGGCTTAAGGCATGAAGAGAGAGGTTCAGTAGTGGAAACAGAGGTATGGTGTTTATAGGTATGAGGTGTTTTACTCTGAAAAAAGTTCATCACACATTTGATCAGAACACTCTAGAGACTGTACAGGAGACATACATCTACAAATTATAGCTATGTATGTATGTATGTATGTCTATACTTTCTGTACTCGAAGCTCCAGACACCAAGACGAATTTCTTGTGTGTGTAAACACACTTGGCAATAAAGCTCATTCTGATTCTGATTCGGGAGGCTGAGCTAATTTTTTAATCATTGTAAATAATGTTCTAGGCCTGTTTTTGGACTTATTAATGAATGTAGAAAAATAAGATGATCGAGCCGCATTAAGAGGTTTCCTGTGTTCAGCAGTGTTGGGCAAGTTACTTCCAAAATGTAATACATTGTATATGTATATGCCAAGGAGTGAACAATAAGGCCAGTATTATTATAAAGCCTTTCTTGATGACGACCCTTGGTTTTCATTGCCCTAAGCTCAGTGTTGAACCAAGGAAAAGTGTTCGAGGATGGGACAAATATAGATTTTAAGGGAGCAAATTGATTCAAATAGTAGAGGTACTTTCATCATAGAAATTAAGAATGTCTTCAGCACTGGAAAGACGTTTCTGTGAGCATCAGCATAGTTATCAAAGATGAGGTCCCAGAGAAAAAGTTAATGAACGAGTATAGAGTAGGGCAAAATTACCACACTGCTGCACACTCTTGTTAAGCACAGAGTCATTTCTGGTCTTTTATACAGTCGTGCCTTAGAGACGATAAACAAGTTCTACGATGTATATATGTAGAAGACGACTTCCATGTGCTTAATCTGTGAGACCAGATAGCAGGGATTGAAGCAGCGTCGTTTTGATGAGCGATGAATATAGCGGGGCCAACAAGCAGTTCCAATGGTTTGACAGTCCATATGTAGCGGAATCCAATCGGGAAAAACAGTTCAAACAACGCAACTGTGCTGATGTGTAGCAAAGTTCAATTTGGGTAGAAAAAAAGCACAGTTAGCAAAAAAGGCCATCGGTCTCACAGCCAAACAGGGTTATTAACATCTAATTAACATCCAAGTGAGGATAGTTCAACAACTCTGATATTAGATCCAGTCAGGAGATCGATAAGTGAAGACAATAATAACAAAAGATAAGACAGGTAAGATCCTTTAAGTTTCCAAACAGACTGCTATGACAAAACTTTTTATGTTTTCTGGTTGTCATAATAAATGGCACCAAAATGCCACTTTGGAAGATATACTTTAAATGGAAGACAATTTTACCATAGATGTTTACCATGTTTTTAGCGTTAATTTGAAATGAGACAAACTTGGTACCATTTTAATCTTTCAGCTATAATATACTCCTGCATAGTCTCTAAATGCTTATATAGCAGGCAGAATTTACTTGTCTGTTGTATGTAAGTCTATTGCTGCCACATACCAAAAAAATTAATAAATAAATCATGCTTTGGTAAATCATAATTAGGAAATTAAAAAACTCAAAATTATGAGGTAAAAGTCATAATTATGATGAAAAACTTAATTATGAGATAAAACTTGAAATTATAACACATTAAAAACCCTCATCCGTCCCTCGGGTCATTTTGACCCAAAACTCATTTTTAAAGATTTTTTAAAAATCGAGCGTTGATCGTTATGTTATGAGACTTTGTTACTTTTGTCACACTTGAACCGGGAATACATGAAAAAAAATTAGAGTGAATTCGAGCAGTTTAAGTGGGTGCTATAAAAAAAGTATCAAAAGTGTCCCCCGCGGGTCATTTTGACCCGCCACTTGAAAAGCATGGAATTTAAGAAAAAACTGAGGATTTTTTAATTATTATTTTGTCACACTTGAGCATGGAGCACACACACAAAAAATTTGAGTCGATTCGAGGATTCTATGTGGGTGTAATAAGGGTGTAATAAAAAAAGTAACAAAAGTGTCCCTCGCGGGTGATTTTGACTCGGCCATAGGAATGAATGGAATGTCCGAAAAAAACCCAGCAGTTTTTATTTATTAGATTTTTTTAACTAGCACACACACTCCCATTGAAACACATTGTAGCATTTATGATGTTTCTGCTGGGAAATGACTGTCATTTTCTTTTTTTTTTTTACTTAACACAGTTAAATTTGAGTGATGGGGTGGAGACCAGAGTTTATATCATATTTATATTTTTTTATTTATCTTTTATATTTATTACATATTTATGAAACTGTATGAATATGCATGTGTTTGGATTAAAATTCATTCAAAATGTATTTTTTTTTTGTTACAAAATATAGTTTTTTTTAATGTTTTGATATATATCTGAAAGCCTTGAGATATATCTGAAAGCTTAATGAAGCCTCAAGTTGGTGTAGTTTTAAAGATTTCACTTGTTTGGCTCATTTAAGAATCTCCTTAGGATGCAATAGGGCCCTCTAGTGGCTGTAATCACAAAATGCAATTTTATGTAATTTTCCCCCACCAGATGGCATCAGAGACACTCAGTGACCTAGGTCCTGATGGATCATCATGTTTAAAGTATAAATATGCAGATATTGTGACTTTCTTTGTTTTTTTCGGTGAAAAAATTTATAAACATATGCTCATTTTCATAAAAATATCCAGAATTTAATGTGAATAAAATAAAAATCACCCAAAAAAAACCTACATAAAAAATTAGAAAGAAAATATAAAAATGGACCAATATAAGCTTTCTGGACCAAAAATAAAATTAGTGTCATTTTTGGCCTTCAGGTCATTTTGACCCGCGAGGGACACTTTTGTTATAGGTTCGGGAGGGATGGATGAGGGTTTTAATTATGACATAAATGCTCAAAATGTGTACCCTTTATCTCATAATTTCTACTTTTTATGTCATAATGTATCTCATAATTATCACTCAGTATGTCATAATATTGGCTTTTTTCTCATCACTTTTTTTTCTCAGAATTTCAACCTTTTCTCATAATTATAATCTCATAATTATGATTTTTTTTCTTATGTGGTAGAAATTGGCTTCGATACAATTGTGAACTAGGGTACATTGTAACCCTGTGTTAAAACTTACCCCACTATTAGAAGAAACTTAACCAATAATGATATTTGGTAATGAACATACTTACCAGCAGATGAACATATGAAGCCATTAAAAATAATGGATTAGATTATAGATAATAGATTAATAAATTATAAAAAAAAAAAAAAGTTATATGAGAAATTATAAAAAACATTTAGGTTCTAGATGTGGGAATATATGCTCGATCTTGTTCAGCTTTTCTGGATCTGATGTCATAAACCAGAAGGAGAACAGCAGCTGCAGCAGCCATGCCCACCAGAGCAGTGACGACCAATCGGATCACACCTTCAATAAGGCAAGGCAAGGCAAGTTTATTTATTTAGCACATTTCATACACATTGGTAATTCAAAGTGCTTTACATAAAAGTAAAATAATCATGAAAAAATTATCACAACAATAAAACAAGGAATTTAAAAACTTTTAAAATGTTTTAAAAGTTTATTTAAAATTCATTTAAAACAGTTAAAAATAGGAAATGATTATATATAAAATACAGTAGAATCACAATGGCCAACAGAGTCTGAGGAATAAAACATTAAACTGAGATCAGATCAGCTCAACCACAGGCATAAACTTATGCACCATAGACTTACCTGAACATGTTGGACAGAGTTGAGTGTTGTTGAGATGTTCAGTCCGGTTAGTGAAAGAATAAGACTCTCAACCTCCAGAGGTAGAGAGAGACTGATGCTGAGATCAGACACACTGATGCTGGACAATAAACTGTTTCCTTTGTACCAGGAGAGAGTCACATCACTCACATTCAACACTGAACACACCAGTGAACAACATGATGATCATGATGATGAAGAACATTGTAGAGAGTCTCTGATTATGACAGGAACAGGCAGACGAGCTGAAAAACATGATAGAATCAAGATAAATGAGGTTGAAGACACTCTAGTAGATGAAGAAGAAGTATCAAGAGGAACCAAGACTGATCAAAGTAGAGTTTATATTTAACTCCCTATTTAACTCACCATAGACAGCGAGACTGTAATTCTTGCTCACGTTTCTGTTGATCCGTAGTTCATAAAGTCCAGAGTCTGTGGTTCTGGTGTTTGTGATGGTCAGAGATCCAGTCTGATGATCCAGCTTCAGTCTGTCTCTGAATCTCTCATTAAGAACATCATCATATATCATGCATATGCAGCTCTTTACATTGATTTCATCTATTAGACTCGTCTCCGATCCAAGCTTCCACTGAATCCGATCATCATCCATTAATTCAGTAAAACCAGTGTTGTGAATCTCCCTCCTTCACTAACTTCATTTTATATTTGATTTCTAACACGCCTGAAGAACGGAGTTTGTCACAGATTATAAAGGTTTAAAATAAGATGTTGGTTTGATGAAGACTTCACTAAAATATTCTGCTGCAGTACAAAGACTGAAGACAAATGAAGATAAATGAAAAGAGATCGGAACAATAATTAAATAAATAAGTACTTCAGATTAGAGTCACGTCACATTAAAACAAATGCCGTTGGGTATTTAATGTTCATATTGATTAAAACTGAGTTTAGTCAAACTAGATCTCACATTAGTATCACAGTTTAATCATTTACACATGAGAATAGTAGTTAATGTTAATTTAACTAGTAAGGTACCAGAACAAAAGCAACTGAAGCCATAAAAACATTTAAAACTCACCAACCATATCCCACAAACACAAACAGAACCAAACTAATCTGAGAGACATTTTCTCCATTTCTCCACGATAGTCACCCTTAAAATGGTTGAACACATTCAGATTAATCTGAAACACGGCTGAACTGTGATATTTATTTGGTTGTGACCTCAGTCACAGTTTCCACTGACACATCCGATCCATGTCCTTAAATATCATGAAAATCAACAAGCTTTTGCTGATTTTACATTTTCAACCAAATTTCTATCCCTGTATGAAAACTAATAGTGAAAGAGTAAAATGTTGCATATTAGATACACTGTAAAAAATTCATGTGAAATCTACAGGAATTTACTGTGTTTGTGCACAGGAAATTACTATATACTAGTTCACAGTAGAATAGCGTAGTTTCGGTCAAAATTGCAGTAATGTAAGAAGTACTGTGAGTGTCACAGTAACCAGCAATGTCTTGTAGAAAATTACAGTAACTTCCAATGTACTGTAGAAAACACAATAACTAATTATGTACTGAAGAAAATCACAGTAATTACCAATGTATTGTAAAAAACACAACAAGCAATTATGTACTGTAGAAAATTACAGAAACTAACAATGTGCTGTAAAAAAAATAATGGATATTATTTATATCCAGCTTAGTTTTCACAAGAGAGCGGGCGCGACTATTTGTAACTTGAATGTGTTTGGCTTCTGGTGTCTTTCGCTTCCAGTTATTTTACCTGTACAAAAACAGCCCATTATACTGCTTCATACAAACTTTTAATTATTATCATATTATTTTAACTTCAGTATCATAATCTTAAATTCACCCCCCAGAACGCGATTTCACCTATACTGCCATACACTATAGGGTTTTCTGAAACCCAGCCACTGGGATAGAGAAGGAAAACATAGTAGCCTACACTGGCAGCTGGGTTTCCAGCCAATGACTGCATTTAATTTGACCTCACTGTAATTCAGTTACATTTTAGGTTTGAATAGAGAATACAGGAAGCAAATGTATTCTTTAATAAAAATAAAAAAATGACCCGAAGGTCATCAAGATCTTATTGTTTTCAACACATCTAGCAATAAGTGAAGAATGATAAATGAAGCTTGTTATAATGATGAGCAGTTAACTGTGACTGTTGATAAATGAATATTTATATTTAAAATCATGCCACATGCATTATTATAATTTTTTTTGGGGGGGGGGTTGAACCAATATAACTAAACAGCAACGGAACCTGTCGGTACCGATAGTCTAGTGGTTAGCGCACTGACATATAGTGCAACTGTGTCTCTGGCGACCCGTGTTCGATTCCTGGCTTAAGGTCCTTTGCCGATCACATTCCCCACCAATCGTTACACTGTCCTGTGTAATAAGCACAAAAAGGCAAAAAAAAAGGTTGCACTTGCAAATGAGTGAGTTTTACTTTACAGTTACATGGTTGCTACTGTAAATGAAAACAGTGAAAATATGGTTATTTCTTCTACAGTAAGTTACTTGTCATAGCTGCCAGTAAATGACTGTAGTTCTTTTCTACAGTAAGTTACTTGTCACTTGCTGCCAGTAAATGACTGTAGTTCTTTTCTACAGTAAGTTACTTGTCACTTGCTGCCAGTAAATGACTGCAGTTCTTTTCTACAGTTACTACTAATTACTAATTACTGTGAATTTCACAGTCAGTTTCTTACAGTGTACATGCATCTACTGTGCGGGTTATTTATTGTCATAACCATAACCACCAACATTATTGGACTGCAGTTTATTTCACTGTAAAGTGTGTTTGTGTTGTGTGTAGTGAAAGATTGTGAGATTCTTATTATCAGGACAAAAACAAAACAAACAAAAAAAAAAACCATGAAACGCTTCCCTCAGAAACTACACACACAGTGACCAAATGCATCCAGATGAAGCGATCAAACGACATTTCTGTACAGATAAAACTGCAGGGTTCATTTAGTTTGAGTTCCTGTTTGAAATAACTGGCTTTTAATCGCAGACTTTGGAATCTGTGCAAAATAACTGTTTTGAAACTCCAGTTGAAGCACATGTGAGTTTCCTTGGTCTTTTCTTAAAGGGGTCCTATTATGCTTTTTCACTTTTTTAATTTTAGTCAGTGTGTAGTGTGAGCGGATGATGTCAGGAAACAGTGGTTGCAATTTATTTTTTAAAGGGGTCATATGATGCTTTTTTAAAGATCATTATTTTGTGTATTTGGTGTAACAGAATATGTTGACATGCTTTAATGTTCAAAAAACACATTATTTTTCAAATACTGTACATTATTGTAGGTCCTTCCTGGCTGGAGAGAAAGGTATTGTAATAATGTAAATTATGTGAAAAATAATGTTCTAGTACACCCCCAAAACAAAATCAAGACTTTGTAAAAGAGCATAATAGGACCCCTTTAAGGAGAAACTGAAAGGATTCAGAGGACTGGATCAATGCTATATGAAATTCAAGTTATACACAATAATTATCGTATTTTACCTGTAATGGATTGGGAAAAGTAGGCTAGATACAACATTTTAGTGCAGTAATGACTCCAGACAAAACAAAGCCTCTAAAGCGCCAAGCACTTCCTGCTGGAAGAACCGTCAAGAGGTGAAACATTCACAGACTGTCTTCCAGTAATTACCATCCCACATTAATCAAAAAGTATGCTTTGTGTTATATTACCTTGGCATTAAATTAGGCCTAAACTAGTAAACACTGCAGGGAGGGTGTTTGTACAGCTGCTGAGGAAGTGACGGTAAATTTGCAGCCTTTCTCTTTTCTGACTGCTGCAACCTGTTTTTTTTCTTTTGGGAAGTAGTGGAAACGCTATCGATTATTTTGTTTTATAATGCATTTTATTAGGTTCTTTGCTCATTTAAGTGCTATAAATACAGATTTCACGCACTCTTTGTGTTCTGCATCTGTAAATTTGTTTATTATGAAAATCATATTTTAGAATATGAATTGCTAGAACCATATGACATTATTTTTAAACATTCCATTGATTTTCTAGATGTGAAAGATACGTTTTAGGCCCTGTGTCTATTTTATCATTAGTTCTCTAGCGGTTCCTCTCTGAGTACAGCAGCATCTATTTATAGCGCACTCGAGTTTCTCCTTTAAACACTAGAGAGCAATGATGTGCTTGTGATATATTTGCCAAAATCTCCAGTAGTGCATACTGACAAGAAAAAAAATAAATAAACAAGAAACAAGCAGTAAATGGGGTCAATATTTAATAATGAAAACAGAACATTTTAGTTGAGATTCTGGATTCTGTACTATTTTTGAACCACTAATACTAATAAAAAAAAAAAAACTAACAGCAAAAAGAAAAACAGAAAAGATGAAGCCAAAAATGTGATACAAAGGGCAAAAACAAAACTGAGAGAGAAGAATAACATCCTGGCAGAGAATAACTGTGAACACAAACAGGTGTGAGTCAGGGTCCTGTGTGAGCACTAGCATCCATTCTGGTAGATACCTATTTGATCATCGTTTTTTGGGGACATTTTCATACACAGCATCCGACTTTGATTTCTGCAAGGAAACACAAACTCAGTCAGGAATCTTGCTGATGCAACATAACATTAATAACAGACCAGCTTCTTCTATAAAATGATTTGCTTAAGTAATACTACTTAAAAAATCTCAGATCAGTAAAACTAAATGTCATTTTCCATAATTTTTACTCCAAAGTTTAAACCTGTATGCGTAAAGCTTCTTGTTGTAGCCTGTGAATAATTTATTCTCAGTTATGAATTATGAATGGTGATTATTTGTGTAAATGCTAAAATTATATGATTGTATGATTGATCATGTGTATGTTGAAATATGTGTGCCATCTAGTGAACAGAAACTGTCACTACACGACAGATTTGTACATCAGTGCTGGAGGCAACAGATGAATGCTACGGAGCCCCTAAAGGGACATGGTGGCGGAAAAAAATCAGATTGAGTGAAAAAATTTGGGGTGGGAGGAAAAAATATTTGTCAGATTTTTTGCGTTCTCTCGCAAAACTTTTGCGTTCCCTCGCAAAACGCAAATATCTTTTGCGAGAGAACGCAAAAGTTTTGCGAGGGAACGCAAAATATCTTTGCGAGAGAACGCAAAAGGGAACGCAAATATCTTTTGCGAGAGAACGCAAAAGTTTTGCGAGGGAACGCAAAATATCTTTGCGAGAGAACGCAAAAGGGAACGCAAATATCTTTTGCGAGAGAACGCAAAAGTTTTGCGAGGGAACGCAAATATCTTTGCGAGAGAACGCAAAAGTTTTGCGAGAGAACGCAAACGTTTTGCGAGGGAACGCAAAGTTTCTCGAGGGAACGCAAAAGTTTTGCGAGAGAACGCAAAAAAAAATTTCCTCCCACCCCTAATTTTTTTTCCACCACCATGTCCCTTTAGGGGCTCCGTAGAATGCAAAGGTGGTGTGTAGGAAGTTTTTTATTTATTTATTATTATTTATTTTTTTTATAACCACATATGATTCTCTCGAGGAATTATAAGGAATATTTGATTAACTCTCTTTTTTTAAATGACAGCATGTCAAAACACTGCTTTATTATTTTTAACATGCTAATTTTAATCTACAAATATTGACGTTTCTGGACACTGAGCAAACACTGCTACAGAAAAGATGCTAACATGGAGCAGCAAGCGGAAATGACATCAAACATTCAGCTTATCACATGACTTTTTAAACAGTTAAAACATCAAACAGGTTATTTAAGTTCTAAAGGTTTCTCGCTACTGAGAAGGTTTTTTTTTTTTTACATAAAAGTAACAGCAAATATACTTGTTTCAGCACATCTACAACCACTGGCCACTAAGGCTGCATTCACCTTGGAATAATTATATACCGTGGACCAGCTGCAGCTCGAGGCCAGACTCTAGCACAGGTAACATAGGTTATTTATTTAAATTAGGCCAAAGACCACATCAGGCTGAAGTGTAGCGGTCAAATGTTTTCACATAATGAATACAATTTATTGGGATTGCATAATTACATTCCAAAAATGAAGTACTTGTAATTAGATTAAATTACATTTTAAAATACTTGTAATATAACTACAGTTCATTTTTTATTGATTACATGATTACATATTATTCACACAATAGTAATAAAGTAGTCATAATTTATTGATTCTCCCTATTTCCTCTTTTTCATCTCTTAAACGTTCCTTTCTAAAATAGCCTACTGCTTATATACAGTCAGAAAGTCTTACAGTTTTGTTGACATTAACACAAACTTCATACACTTTTGAGAGCAGTTGTGGCAGTGCTCCGATTTTTGTTTATCGACATTCACACAAAGACCAGTCACTTGTCATTTGACGACTGCATTTACAAAAAATCATTTCAGGTTTAAGAAGTGTTTGAACATTGCATCAACTACTAACCACTGTTATATAACCATATATTACTACATCATTGGAAGGCTTTTGTCTTTCAAGCACATTAAAATGCACAAATTCACATTATTTCTTATTTACCTGTAATGCAGGCATTGTCAAACTTTTTTGTCATCTGAATCTCTTTCACCTATATATTTACTTGAAGTACTTCTTGAGAGTTTAATATAAATATTTTAAGTATCACATTTGCATGTTCATGGTTCTCTGACGTTGGTTAACGGTCACATGATATGCAGATAAACAAATAAAATAATTAAGTGTTTTATTATGATTCATGATATTTTCAAATGATTTATTTTATTTTACATTTTTATGATTTCATTAATTATTAGCTTTTCATTAAACTCACAAACCCCCTGCGGTGCGAAGCCCAGTTTGGGAATCCTTTATGTAATGTAGGCCTAATGTTAATGCACTTCATGTTGTTAAATACACAAATGGAATATATATTCTTTGTATTTTTTCTATCAATATGGTACAAAATTATCTTATTTAAATCAATGTGATAAACGAGTTAGGTCAAAAGTAATCCAAATGTAATCAAAAAGTAGTCTGATTATTTTACCAAAAATGTTTAATGTAATGGATTACGTTACTAACTACATTGTAACGGACTACATTTTTAAGTAATCTACCCAGCTCTGGTGTTTTCATAGGAGTTAATCTGCCGCAGTAGGCTATGTGGCGACGGATCACTGTTTGCACACCCATCCACGATTAGTCGACGTTCATTTGCATAAAGTTGTTATTGTTGAGTTGACATTCGCTGTTACCGGCTTTTGTTCTAATGCATGATGTTCGACAGTGTTATGATAATCACAGTGTGTGAACTCATATTTAAAATTAGAACGACTCTTAAATGTAATTCAATCGCACGTGTTGCTTTTTATTGGTTCTCTTTTCCGTAACCACTCCGTGTCAGCGCTATGTGCGTTAAGAGAGAATCAATCTACAAATAAATGTACAATCTACAAGTACAATCTACAATCTACAAGTACAATCTACAAGTACAATCTACAATCTACAAGTACAATCTACAATCTACAAGTTGTTTACAAATTTGGCGCCTGGGTTCTAAGCAGATTTACAAGTTCAGAAAATTCAATAAAAGAGCGAATGGTGGAGAGCGATTGGTGGAGGACGAGCTCTCATTATTTTGCTCCACTTCAAGCACCATGCTCATATGTCTCCATCACGGCAAAAAAAAAAAAAAAAAGTTGACAGCAGTTTTGGGTAAGAAACTATAACAAATAATAAATAATGATAATAGCTATAAATATAAATAATTATAGCTACTAATTCCTTCTTCAACAATTTAATTAGATTATTACTCTCTCTAAAAAGTTTTGCATTACTCAACCTGGACCGTGCTAGTAAAAACACAAGGATAGACATAAAATGGCTCGTTTAATTATTTTAAATAAATAATATAAAATTACATAAATTACTCTTGAAGTATTTAAAGAAAGAAGGTTACACTAAAAACATGCTAAAAACAGGCTTCATTTTTACATTAGATGATAATTTTGATATTAAATCCACTATTGTTTTATATAGAATTGTTCTATAGTCTGTACGGTATATAATAAAAGTATATCAGAAATAACTGTGATTAAACTACAAAAAATACTTTAATACTTTTTTAATCATTCTTTTTTTAGGTCTGCAAAATGCAAATAGACATGCAAAATGGAAAAACTGATGTGCAAACAGCACATACGCATAAAAGCGCATAAAAACATACTCTCCTTTTGATCTGCTCCCTGTATACTAAAGGTAATACTGATGACGGTTGGGCCGATAGATCACCCAGGTCTTTTCACTGACCGCCTCATGCATATTGCACACAAAACTTCAAACAACAAGCTTCAATCGGACTAACTGACTGCAATGCATTTTCTTGCAACACAATCATGAATGATCTTACCGTTTTTCGAGTTGTTGGTTTACACAATGCTGAACCAGTTCTGTCTTCTTCCTGGGTCTGGACTGCATTAACAATGATCACAGACGTGTTAAAATGATAAAGTTTCAAGTCTGATTATCCAGCTTCAGTCTGTCTCTGAATCTATCATCAGGGAAGATTTGGTTCTCTCTGTTGATTTGAGCTATGAGAGACTTTTCAGCTCCAAATTTCCACAGTATGTCATCGTCTTCATGTATTGTAGTTACATTATTGTGTAGAAGCACAGCATCTCCCTCCAGCACTGATAATGACTCGCCAAACACACCTGGAGAAGATATAGGATCAGATTAAAACCTTTGTTGGTTTACAAAGCTGAAATCAGTTGCAGTTTGTAACTAAATGTGAAATGACTTGAAAAGAAATGAAGCCATAACAATGCTTGTATAACTTACCAGTCAAACGCCACCAGCACAACCAGAACAAAACAAATGTGCAAACCATTTTCTTCAGTTGTTCAGTGAAATCGTTTAAGACTATACATCAAAACTCTCAAGCTAGTGTATGAATCCTCCCACAACAGAGTTTGACCCTCCTAGTACACACGCTCTTTATGCACGAGGTATAGTTTCATATAAATGCTCTTCTGCCTCTTATTAGACTTTAACCTTTTAACACATTCTTGTATATATATGAATACTTCAGATGCAAAAGCCTATAAGTACGTCTGACATTTTTCTTTCAAATTAGCATTTCTTTCTGGCTACTATGTAAGTACAGGTACTTCTGATTTGTTTGAGGCTGGGATTTAGCGCATTTGAAGTGAAAGTACTTGATGAACATATACTATGTGTGGAGAGAATTCACAGTATCGTAATCTCATTTTTGACCAAGATAGCTTTAAGAGGCTTTTGCATTGGAACTCTTCATATATATATATGCGTTGGGTGCAGGTCTCTAGATCAGGTTGTTGATGTTTGTTTTGCCAATCTCGCTCTGTCTGCATAGTGTACGTGAACGTGCTGATGACATATCCTGTCTGCGCGAACAGGGTGTGCAGATGTATGCAAATACATATGTTGACAGGCAGGTAGGAAAGCCAATCAAAATGCTCGGACCAAACGTTTTGATTGGACGAAAATTTCTTGGTCCAACGCCTTCCACAGAATATATAAATACAGGTAAATACATTTAGACCACTTAACTTAAAGGGGTCATATGATGTTGCTAAAAATAACATATACATATAAATACATTTAGACCACTTAACTTAATGATTGCTATCGGGATGTGAAGAGACTTTCAACCAGCATAACAAAAAATGTTTCTGAAGACAATCACCTATTGCACCTTTAAGATTACTGTTAATCCTCATAGCCTAGGCCAGTGTTTCCCAACCGGTGAGACCTGAGATGCCGTCTGTCGAGAGCAGGGGTGCTGTGTAAAAAACTCCTTTTTTAAAGATTTTTAAATTGCTAAAATGTTCAAAAAAAGCAACTATTGCATAATATCCACGTCTGATGTCGCCAAGAATTAGAAATGCACCGAAATTCCGGCTGCCGAAAATTAGTTAACCGCTCAGGTTTCACTTTCATGTGGTGTGACGCTCTGCGTATTATCCCGCTCTATGCGTGAGCGCTCAGCTCAGTCACTCCTTGGCTCCACTCATATACCATTCATGCTCATCGGAACAGCAAAGTTCACTCAAAAATCGAGCCGACAGGAAACATCTATGTAGTACAGTATTGTTTCTGTTTACAACAGCCCTACTGTGCTGTAACATGATATTTGGTATACAGGGCCGTCTCTAGGAATTCTGGGCCCTGTGCTCTGAATTTGCTATAGGGCCCCCTCAAAATCACATTCAGTGGGTGGTGGGGGGTTAAAATCAAGCCCATCCGGCCCACAAAGTCCCCTGTGAATGTTTTGGTGGGTTATAGGGCCTTCAATTGGACATTTTACTCCAATTAAAATTCATTAGAACTAAACATTTGAAGAGAAATAAGTTCTTGAGGTTAACTGACTAGTATTAGTAGGTATTAGGTCCTCATTTCCATGGTTTTTAAAATAAATAATAGGCTAAGTAATAATAAACGATGAAATTTGTAGTAAAAAAAAAAAACTAAACAAGAAGACACTACAAAAACACCTTCTATAAAATTTAAATATCCCCCAATATGTAATAACAGTATAATTTACAATAAATACATTTCTTCCAAAACAGGATATTTGTACAGTGTTAATAACTGCAAGTTAAATTATGGTACTGAATGACAAAAGCCTGTTGGCGTTTTCCAATAGGGCCGTCTCGTCATGCAGTTTCCATTGTCGTGGCTGTTTTAGCCGGCATCACTACAAAACCTTTAATGTTCTCATATCACACGACTGTATGGATCAAGCGAATTGCGCTGTTTATAACTTATAAATCGTGTCCCGGTGCTCCCGATGGCCAGTACATCCCTGGGTGGTAGGCGATCGCGGGCCCTCCAGACCTCAGGGCCCTATGCACTCTGTCACCCTTTTCCCCCCACTAGCGACGCCCCTGACTATCAGAATAGCAAACATATAATACATACTTATTCATTATGAAAAATCTCTTAACTGTTAGACCTACCTGAAAAACCAAAAAGCTATTTATTTAATTTGTATCGTAATTTTTTTTTGTGCTATCATAAGTAATTTGTTCTTATTTTATTACTGACTGCTTACTTGTCATTTTTTATTCAATTCATATAAATTGGTCTCTTCATTAGAAAGTAGCCTACTGATTGCCACCATTGATGGACAAAAAAAAAATTACAATAAAAAACATATATGTATCACAGTATATTCTGCAGTTCTTGCACTGATCTTGCCGAATATCTATACATTTCAAAGTATCATAACCATGTTAGAAATTCAAGTATTGTAACAAAATTAATTTTGTAAGGTGCCCCAAATATGTTAAAATTTCCAATGGGTGCCGCAACTAAAAAAAGGTTGGGAAACACTGGCCTAGGCTACAACTGACTAGGTTAAGATCAGGATCGGGCGACTAGGGGGCGCTTGTGAGCACCTCCAGATTTACAGTGATTTTTATGATCAACTAAATGCCCCTGCTTTTTTATGTTTTTTTGGCCCTGTTTATTATTTCAGAGATATATAACAGTGTTATCTGCTGACAACTGGTGTGAACCAGCAGCCCCGCCCAGTGATCAAGAGGTGACATACACCCCAGTAACGGCTTTACTTTCGGTTTAGTCATGGGATCTGCGTTAAAAAGTAGATAGCTTTTATTTCCATTTAATTAACATGCTTTTTTTCCTCTCACCACGGAGCAGGAGTCAGATTTTATTTGTATCGCTTTGTATTTCAGGTCTAATCACTTTATACTCGACAGAAATCGATTTATTATTTATTATTTCTTAATTGATGCTGATTTTATGTAGCTAATGAGTGAAATGGCATTGCGTTACATTTAGGGTGACACGTTCTGAAAGTGCAAGAGACAGACACCAGAGCAGCTACACACATTTATTAGACAAAGAGCATCAAGCATTTTTTAATTAAGCTTAGTTAATATTTAAAAGTAGCAACTGAAAAATATGAATGGTTGCTGTTTTCGCTGTTTTATTAATGTACATAACAGCCCCCCCCCTTTTTTTTTTTCCTTGTCATTTGTGAAAAACTATTTTTTTTCTCTACCTGAGAAGGATCATTTCCCTTCACAAAACATCATAGGCTAATCATCATAAGGATTGTCTTGCAATTGAGCCCTGTTTATTAAGCTAAGAACATTCTTGATTTGGGTACTTTTTTATTAATACTAGACAGAATGATAGGATCAGTTGTAGCCACACTTATAGGTTGTGCGCAGCCTGTTCTTTTTCATTTTCCATCTCCAAAAAGATCCTCCAGCTGCTGTCGGTTTGTGTTTCAGGTGTTTCTGCTGCTGAACGAGATAAAATGAAGAGAAAGTCAGTGAAGGAGGGAGAATCTGTCACTTTGAATCCTGGTGTAATAAAAAACCCAAATGATGTAATGACATGGTTTTTTAATTACATTCTCATCGCTGAAATCACTGGAGATCAGAGTAAGATCTGTACAGATGAACAGTATGATGGAAGATTCAGAGACAGACTGAAGCTGGATCATCAGACTGGATCTCTGACCATCAGCAACACCAGAACCACACACTCTGGTCTTTATCAACTACAGATCAACAGCAGCAGCAGCAGCATCTTAAAGAGCTTCATTGTCACCATCACAAACACCAGAACCACAGACTCTGGACTTTATCATCTACAGATCAACAGCAGCAGCAGCATCTTAAAGAGCTTCATTATCACTGTTACTGGTGAGTATTATTTAATGCATTTTCTGTTGCAGGTTTAGGTTTTAGAAAATAAAAATTCAATCATTGCTTACTCTCCTGGATGCCTCTTTAAAACCTTAAGTCTAATCTGAAACTTGAGAAATTTATGTACATCCGGTCAGGTATTGACAAAGTGAAATGACATGTGGTCAAGTATGGTGACCCATACTCACAATTTGTGTTCTGCATTTAACCCATCCAAGTGCTTGCACACACACACACACACACAGAGCAGTAGGCTCCCCCCATTTACAACTCCTGCCAGCACAGAGACTAGAACCCACAACCTTCGGATTACAAGTCCAACTCTCTAACCATTGACAGAATTGAGGCATTGGACACTGGGAATTACACATGAAGCAGCATTTCAGTCCTGTGGTGGATAATAGCAATTAATTGGCTTAGTCTAAATACATTTTCCCAGCATGTTCATGTTCTGAGTCATGTTCTCATTTCTTTGTCAGATGCATCTGATGCGGATACAGATGGAGGGTCAGTGTCCGTGATGGAGGGAGATTCAGTCACTCTACACACTGAGGTTGAAACAAACCAACATCACAGAATTAGATGGTATTTTAATGATATTCGCATTGCTCAAATTAATAGAGATCAGAGTAAGATCTGTACAGATGATCAGTGTGATGAGAGATTCAGAGACAGACTGGAGCTGGATCATCAGACTGGATCTCTGACCATCACGAACACCAGAACACCAGAACCACAGACTCTGGACTCTATGATCTAGAGATCATCAGCAGAAGCAGCAGTAGTGAAAAGACCTTCAATGTTTCAGTTTATGGTGAGTCATTTCATGAGTGTTTAAAAATATTCTATTTTTATATAACAGCACTACTGTATTTATTGTTTATTCTAGCAGTAACATTCAGAGCTGTTTTTTAGGCCCATTATGCCAAATCATAAATGTTTATTTTTTTCCCCTTTATGGTTTAATGCAGTTATTTATGTTCATGAATACAATGTACATTAAAATACTTGTTTGTGTCAAGCAACTATTTACACTAAGTGTAAATGTAGTGTTAATAGTATGCCATTTGCATTAAGTGTAGCACCAACTAGTAAAAGTGAAGATTTGAATAGATGATATGCAATGTTGACTATTTGCACTGAGTGTAATAAAAAACACTGTCAGTTCTTTATGCAGGATACACATGGAAAACAAGCTAAACACTTTTTCTGATTTAGTTTATTGCTGTGTTTTGCATCGGTAAAACAAAAGAGCAACACTGTCGTGGTTATCACTATTTACAGATTAAGGATTTGACACAACTAGACATCATTTAGCGTTTTGTGTTTCAGATGTTCCAGCAGAGATCAATGAAATGAGGAGAAGTTCAGTGAAGGAGGGGGAATCTGCCACATTTGACCCTGGTGTAATAAAACAAACTAATAATTTGATGACGTGGTATTTTGATGACATTCGCATCGCTGAAATCACTGGAGATCAGAGTGAGATCTGCACAGATGCACAGTGTGTTGAGAGATTCAGAGACAGACTGAAGGTGGATCATCAGACTGGATCTCTGACCATCACACACACCAGAACCACAGACTCTGGAGATTATAAACTACACATCATCAGCAGTAGCAGCATCATCATAAAGAGCTTCTGTGTTACTGTCACTGGTGAGTATCATTTGGTCACTCGTTACATTCAAAGTACTGTTCTTTGTCACAACATTGAAAGCCTTATCATAATTGATTCTGTTATTTTCCTTCATCCTATGTATCACTTTGCTGCTACTTTGACACAATCTGTATTGTATAAAAGCGCTATACAAATAAAGTGATGACAGTTTCTCTTTATCATTACAGATTCAGGTCTGTCTCCAGCTGGTGTAGCAGGAATATGTGTTGTTGTTCTGTTTGTGGTTGTAGCTGTTGGTACACAATATAGACTACATGAGCGGCAAGTATTAGATACAGCTGATTTATTGAACTGGAAATACAAGATTTATAATTAAAGTCATTTGTTTAATTGTGTTTGTTTTTCAAACAGGCATCAGGTGAGGTACTATGTATTCTGAATGCTGAATGTGTGAGGTAGTGCCAAAACAATAAAAATGAATGAATGACCAAATGACATTAAATCACTATAAAAAAAGTGATTCTTTATTTAGAGAGCAAGTGAGGGTTAATACTCACTAATACAACTTTGAAATTCAGAGTTTGAAATGACACAAAAGTCGCATGATGCAGTTTTATTTTTATCAGCAAGTAGCAACATCTTTGTGCAAAATTCTCACTGAATTGTGTTTAATTTTTTTTTATTTTTAAGACGTGAATATTCTGCAAGATGAAAAAAATGAAGTCATCTGAACTGAAGCACTGACATATTCATTCAAAAGAAAAGGATGGAGAGAAGAGGAGTGGAGCAAGATAATCTGAAACTGTGCTTGCTCATACATATAGTATTGTCAATATACCAAGATTTCACTTTTCCTAATATTCAAGTGGTTAGAGAGTCTTGTAACCCAAAGGTCGCAGGTTCGAGTCTCATGTGAATTATAGAACAGCAAGAGACATAAAACAAATGAAAAGTGAGATATAAGAACAGACAGATGAGTGTGAACCAGTTATTTAATGTGCATGCTTTTACCTGAATCTTAATCTGACAATAATGATTAATGTGATACAGATAACAACTAATAATTGTTAATTAACAGTATCAGCAGCTTTGGAACTCTAAAATCGAAACAAGTGAAGTTGTACAAATTCTTGTGTAACTTACCAGTCAGACGCCACCAAAACAAATGGTACAAAACAAATGTGCAAACCATTGTCTATTGTTCTTCAGTGTCTGATCTAAAAACACTGTCCCCTGAGAAAACACAACCCGGTGTGTGAATCCTCCCCTGACAGAGTTTGACCCTCCTAGTTCACACACTCTCTCCTTCTTCCTTCTCTCTGAATGTGTATTATATATATATATATAGTTACATATACACATTCTTCTGGTTTTAATCAAGACTTTACCCATTTTTAAAATAGAAAAACATTATTCAGTTTTATATTTATTTGTAGTTTTTTTTATGTAGTTCTGACAGTGTAGAACAGTGTAATATTGTGTGAATATTGTATTAGTCAACATTAATTTTATAGTTAAAGCTTCTTTTAAAATGGCTTTTATAATTATTCAGTTGCAAACTGCAAACCCCAAAACCGTCTTGGCCTCTCAAATGGCCAAATTTACTGAAATATACCCTGACACCAGTAGCTTATCTTCTGAGTCAAACCGAAACCTGCTGCAGTCTGATTTCCTCAGAAACATGGTTTGATCTGTTGGAAGGACAAACAGTGTGTAGGCATTTAGTGTGTGTGTGTGTGTGTGAGTTTAGTTTGTAGGTGAAGATCTTCTTCCTGTTCTGCTATGCACCGCTCAGTTGATCTTCTCTACATAGAACAGCTTTACAGTAAAAGAAAATACTGAATTCATCAAAAACGGTCAAATCAGTGTCAGAGGTCAAAGATCAAACCATTTTAACGTTGGAATAACTGTATCATGTCTCAATGAATCATTTTATGTAATAATATTTCATTTAAATTAATTGATTATTACTATTTAAAGGTATTTTTTCAGCATAGCTGCTAATAATGAAACACCATGTTACATTATGATTTAGTCAGCAGTCATTCAAATGTCCTTATTTATTATAGATGTGTAATGTAACGGTGTGTTTATTTTCAATGGTACACAAGTAGCACTGTACTGCACTGATTGATTATCTTTTTTATGAATCATTCAAGCTGTTTTAATATATAATATTATACCACTCTTACTATATTTGCGCTATATCGTTTTTAATATGGCAGTGCTATGGAGAGTAGTATTTAGTATATTATTTTCCCCTACTATCGAAGTCAGTGGCTTTCAACATCCTTTAAAATATAATCTTTTGTGTTTAACAGAAGGAAAAAACTCATAAAGGTTTGGAACAACTTGAGGGTAAGTAAATTATTTTTTTGGGTGAACAACACCTTTAAGTTCAGATCTATTCAACAGTGTGGAAATTTGTGTCATATATATATATATATAATAGTAAACAGTGCCTGTCCCAAATCAAATGGCACCCTAGTCTAAACCTGTGTGATCATCCAATCCAAGACTTAATGCCACTTTAACTGACAAATGCCTCACTGTGTAATAATATAATATAATATAATATAATAAAAAAGTGTACCAT
>NW_015625028.1:0-1662 GCF_001515625.1 Sinocyclocheilus rhinocerous
AAATATCGGTATCGGATCGAAAATAAAATAAAAGGTATCGCCCATTACTACTTTTGGTGAACAAACAAAACAAAACGAATCTTTTGAAAGAATCATACTTACGCTAATATAAGTCGCATCTTCAAAATAAATCAAGACGCGCTGGAGCTATTTCTATCTACGTAATTTGAATTTCTTACTTTTACCATGAGTATATAAATAACCACTCTGACCATGCACTCCTCCTCACAGATTCATTAAGAACCAGTGAACGTTCATCAATGATAGTTATCCGTGAATAAATCACAGTTCGCTACCAGATTCACGCTCAGAGGAGTGCATTATCACTCATCATCGTGGTTTGGGAGACGCAACTTTTTCGAAACACATTTCCTAGTTAAGAACTATAGAAATGATCCCTGAAAGTATAGTCTTAACTTCACGACCTGCTCCGCGGGAAACCCGTCAGCGCGAGCATGAGGCTCAGTGACGGTGCGGCGCGATGACGTCACAGCGGCGGCTTTAAAGCGATGATAAAAACAACGCGCCAAACTCCTCGCGCGCAGAGGCCACATCAATATAGAGCACGGCCCATGCTTAAAGACTGCACGCATGCAATGTATAAAGATGTAAACGGATTTATTTGATAACGTTAAAAGTGACTTGAGTATTTTCTGGTGAAGCAGCGGTGACTTAAACATCTTGTATCGAATTCCATCAACCCTTATCTTTTCGCGACGATACTTTCATTATTATATGTTTAAGCAAACTGTAACTGTACTAAATGTTAGTTCGCTCAATAAAGCATGTAAAACATAAAACGTAAGATGCGCATAATGCAATTACCCACAATCCTCCTCTGTGTCAAGCTTCCTTTTCGTGGTGAGCAGGCTGTATTTGTCATGCGTGTTAAACCAAGTACGCTAAGGTTAATAAAACGGCATTTGAAGATTGTAATACATATTAGTATATCTGTATTGTAGAGGGAACGACATATAAATGTTGAATGCATATGTTGGTGCTTCAAATAACTGGTCATTATAAGTCCTGTCATGCAACTCGACTTCAAGCATCGTTCCGGGATGGAAATCAACCTGCAGTTACATGTTTAAACCACTACTAGGTGCTTGGTCTGCTGTATGAATCATATCTATCTATCTATCTGTCTGTCTATCTGTCTGTCTGTCTGTCTATCTTTTTTTAGAATTTAAAAAGTGTCCCATTTTTATAGGATACTTAACCCACAAGCATCCTTCGGGACAAATTTGGGCTTTTTAAAAATAGTTTCCTTAATCTGAGCGGTTCAAGGCTTGGCTACTTTTCCTAAGTTTGCCACCTGAACACACACACACACTCACACACACACACACACACACACAAACACACAGGTTTGTTTTTGTGAAAAGTGGGGACATCCCATAGGCGTAATGGTTTTTATTCTGTACAAACTGTATGTGCTATTGCCCTACACCAACCCTACACCTAAACCTACCCCTCACAGGAAACTTTGTGCTATTTCAGATTTTCAATACACTCCATTCTGTGTGATTTATATGCGTTTTGAAAAGTGGGGACATGGGGTAATGTCCTGAAAAGTCACCTTCTCCTTGTAATACCTATGTCATACCTTTGTCATTATACAAATTGATGTCCTCATTTGTCACAAAAACGCACGCACACACA
>NW_015625028.1:6013-7779 GCF_001515625.1 Sinocyclocheilus rhinocerous
TAATAATAATAATAATAATAATACATTTTAGTACTTATGTAACACCATGTTTATTTCTCACGAGGTGCACCTTTGTAACTTATCTACCCTTAAAGCATGCATAAGTGTATGGCACTAATATGCTCTCTTTTAGGGGTATAGTTGCACCTTTGTGGTTACTGCTCCAGTAAAGGGCTAAAATACAATTATAGTACATTTTACCTTTGAGGTTACTGCTCCAGTAAAGGGCTAAAATACAATTATAGTACATTTTATTTCTGACAGTGTAAACAAAAAAAGGCTTATGAAATGTTAAAAAACATGGCTTTAAATCTAATATTAAGTGAGTATAATTACTGATTATATTCTTTTCATAATTTAAAAGATTAGTTTAGTTTAGAGGTATCGGTATCGACGATACTGGGCTTGAAAATATCGGTATCGGATCGAAAATAAAATAAAAGGTATCGCCCATTACTACTTTTGGTGAACAAACAAAACAAAACGAATCTTTTGAAAGAATCATACTTACGCTAATATAAGTCGCATCTTCAAAATAAATCAAGACGCGCTGGAGCTATTTCTATCTACGTAATTTGAATTTCTTACTTTTACCATGAGTATATAAATAACCACTCTGACCATGCACTCCTCCTCACAGATTCATTAAGAACCAGTGAACGTTCATCAATGATAACTATCCGTGAATAAATCACAGTTCGCTACCAGATTCACGCTCAGAGGAGTGCATTATCACTCATCATCGTGGTTTGGGAGACGCAACTTTTTCGAAACACATTTCCTAGTTAAGAACTATAGAAATGATCCCTGAAAGTATAGTCTTAACTTCACGACCTGCTCCGCGGGAAACCCGTCAGCGCGAGCATGAGGCTCAGTGACGGTGCGGCGCGATGACGTCACAGCGGCGGCTTTAAAGCGATGATAAAAACAACGCGCCAAACTCCTCGCGCGCAGAGGCCACATCAATATAGAGCACGGCCCATGCTTAAAGACTGCACGCATGCAATGTATAAAGATGTAAACGGATTTATTTGATAACGTTAAAAGTGACTTGAGTATTTTCTGGTGAAGCAGCGGTGACTTAAACATCTTGTATCGAATTCCATCAACCCTTATCTTTTCGCGACGATACTTTCATTATTATATGTTTAAGCAAACTGTAACTGTACTAAATGTTAGTTCGCTCAATAAAGCATGTAAAACATAAAACGTAAGATGCGCATAATGCAATTACCCACAATCCTCCTCTGTGTCAAGCTTCCTTTTCGTGGTGAGCAGGCTGTATTTGTCATGCGTGTTAAACCAAGTACGCTAAGGTTAATAAAACGGCATTTGAAGATTGTAATACATATTAGTACATCTGAATTGTAGAGGGAACAACATATGAATGTTGAATGCATATATTGGTGCATCAAATAACTGGTCATTATAAGTCCTGCCATGCAACTCGACTTGAAGCATCGTTCCGGGATGGAAATCAACCTGCAGTTACATGTTTAAACCACTACTAGGTGCTTGGTCTGCTGTATGAATCATATCTATCTATCTATCTGTCTGTCTATCTGTCTGTCTGTCTGTCTATCTTTTTTTAGAATTTAAAAAGTGTCCCATTTTTATAGGATACTTAACCCACAAGCATCCTTCGGGACAAATTTGGGCTTTTTAAAAATAGTTTCCTTAATCTGAGCGGTTCAAGGCTTGGCTACTTTTCCTAAGTTTGCCACCTGAACACACACACACACTCACACACACACACACACACACAC
>NW_015625028.1:9254-16085 GCF_001515625.1 Sinocyclocheilus rhinocerous
TAATCTTTTATTAGGCTATCTGTTGCCTGTGTTGTTACTGTTGTCATATTGTGTGTGATTTTAATTTTAAAACCCATTTGGGTTCATTTAACCCAGCAGTAGGCCTATAGTAGTATCGCTTTTTATTTCTCCTCTTTCCTATTACTTGTTTCGCTTCTGTTTCAGTTTTTATAACCATTTCTTACTATGTGTAAGTAAGTTGTTGTTTTTTAGCATGTGTGTTTGGCAGTGTTATTTTTTAGGATTACTGATAAACTACTGTCATTTGATTTGTATTATTTGTATTTGTTATTTATTTTAATTTTAGTTAAATTATGTCTGAATTTATTATGTCTGTATAGGCCTTTTATTAAGTTTTAGTTTGATTTAATTTGAGTTATTTTAATACTTCAACAAACTAAATGGAAATGAAATAACATATATATTTAATTTATATACAGTATGCATATACAGTATATATATATATATGTATGTGTGTGTGGTTGTACTTACACATATGTAGTTTTTTTTTTTGGTGTTTGGCTTAGTGTTATGTTAGAATCATTATTATACACTTATACCTTTTGTTCTTTAATATTTTGAATTGTTTTTAGCTTTATTTTTTGTTTTTCATTTAAATGTTAAGTTTTGAAATTGTGTTGTATGCATTTGTCATTTTTATTTAATCTCATTATTTTTAAAATGTGTATAGGTAGTATTTATAAAGTTTTAGCTTTTAGTTTTGGATCTGTTTTTAGTTGTTTTAATACCACAATTGATTGCTTCTGTTGTCCTCATTTGTAAGTCGCTTTGGATAAAAGCGTCTGCTAAATGACTAAATAAATAAAAAAATAACGTGTGACTCTTTTATTAATAAGCACTGACGCCCACATATGATTTACATTTCATGAATTGCATTAGGCTTCGTATCGGATGCAGCATCTCTCTCTCTCTCTCTCTCTCTCTCTCTCTCGCTCTCTCTCTTTATCTCTCTCTCTTTATCTGGCGTGAAACTTTGCAGGTGCTGAGACATCACTTTAAGCTAAGCCAGCGTCTTTCTGGGACTATCACACATGTATGATTCTGTTTTTGTGCTCAGTTGAAATCAGGACAGTTTTCTTAGTTGTCAAGTCTACATCTGCACTTGTCAGCTGGGTTTGTGTGGTTGTGGTGAGGCGTCTGCACAAGTAATTACACCAGCACAACATCAACTATACTGGAGAGAGAGAGAGAGAGAGTGCTTTGTCTCCATCTTTCTCTCTTCCACAGCTAAAACTCTTTAAGATATAAGCACTTTTAAAATAAGCACTGCAGTAAACATGATGAAGTGTGTGGCGTGTCTGAGAGAGTCTGTCATTTCAGTGTTTGGATGTCACTTGTTGTTTCCTCATTTTCAGTCTAATTTCTGTCCGTTTTCAGTTTATTTTGATTTTTTTTCTTTTCAGTTTGTTTTTCCATCTCTGTTGGAAGACAGAATCAGCCGTTGTGTTGTGCCTCCTCCTGTGTGATTGAGTTTTCACTCACTATTTTTTTCTCTTTTGTCTGTCTCTTTCATTCTTTAGGGTGTCAGTCTCACTGCTGCTGTCACTGTCTGTCTCTGCCTGTCAGTCCAACCTCCAGCGCCACATTCGTTTATTTCTCTCTCTCTATCTCTCGGTCTCAGGGGTTAATCATGGTGGAGATGCCACCACCATCCAGAGAGACTATAACAAGTCTTGTTATATAAGCTCTTGTGGAAATAAAAAAATTAGAAATGCTTCCTTTGTCGTTGCCTGACTCTCAAATTTAAAGCTTTCCTTCCTTTTTCTTTTACTCTGGTCAGTCTCTGTCTGGAGAAATACTCAAGACCGCAGTCATACTTCTTTACTTCTTCACGAAGGAACTGGATTCGCTATAAATGGAGATTCTAAACTCTGCACAATAGCAGTCTTTAAAAAGAGAATCCCTACCATTTCTCCATTGGACGGGATCCACGAACTACACCAAAGGGACTCATTTATTAATAACGACGAAACAGTTTGTTATAAGTATGACGCATAAATAATGTTTAATAATTGCTCTGATGGAAGATCTTTCTCTAATAACTTGGAGGATTTTGATTCTATACGGAGTGTGCTTCTTTACAGGTTAGTACAGGACTCGTTTATTGATTTGATTAGATATTGTGAGTTGTTTGTTTGTTGCTTTCCTCAGCTGTTTCTCGCATACCGGAGGGGATTTAAAGACCTCGTGCGGTTTTTGGGAACCACTCGAGTGCAGGTACATTAAAATGTTTTGAAGTTAAATAAATACGAGCTTTCTATCAATATAACAAAATCGCTGATTTATTTAGAAACCTTAGCTGTCATTATAAACCTCTTATTTATTTTACACCGAAACTTTAATAATATTTACTATTCTGTTATTATGATATTAGTTTTTTTTAATTATACTAATTAATACACTATTACCGTAAATTATTGTGAAGTCGATCAGGCGATTCTGTTGCTGTCGTTTCTTACAACTAGCTACTTTCCACGCTGTTCGACAAAAGCTTCCGTGTCGCTATAGAAACGACTCGATTCTACCAATCCCAAGTTGAGAAACGCGTCACGTGGCCACTGGACGAGACCCGTATGAGGATAACATAGCAAGACGCTGTTGCCGTTCAAAAGAAGAATCCGCATTTTTAAACAGATCTAACGTTTATTGAGTAGAAAAATGCGTTAATGGCTTCTAGACGTGTTAAAGACGGAACCGGAACGGGGTTCGAGTCCGACTTACGCGAAAATAAGGAGGAAGATGGAGGGAGCGAAACTGATTCTGATGCATCAAGTTACAGTTACTCAGATTACTCCGAGTAAGAAACATCAACAAACTCAAAAACTGTAATTATTAATAACTGGATTGCCAATTAGATATCTTCAAGTTGCATGCTTTGCTATAAAACTTTCGTTTTGTTATTTACGTCGTTGTCAATTTGGCTGCATTTGTATACAGTGTGTATGTAAACATAGCCTATGCTTTTGTTTTATTAATATATGGGTCTATTGAAATAGATAAATGTACTTGAGCTGGTTTGGTTTATTTCAGTTGAGGGGTCTCTTCTGACCCACATTTAGCCTCATGAAAAGGAAAAATAGACCTCGTCCATTTTCTGCCCTCTCTCATTTTTAAGGGGATTTTCTGTTTCCAATTTGGAAAGTCAGCCATCATAAATAATTATATGCTATTCACCATCTTTAGTGAATGTATGGACGTGGTTGCCAAGAGCTAACCACCAAAGCAGTGTGGCTTAATTTAGAAATGGGGAAGAAAACATAATGGCTGGCTGAATATTGAGCTGAGCTTTTCTGGAATGAAGGAGAGGATTCGGTTTCAAAGCTTTAGGATGTGTGGCTTTCCCTGCAGCAGTCTGACTCATCGCTTATGTAGTGTTTAGTTTGTGTTTCAAAATTCTCTTGTACCACTTATTGCTTACTTGGTGGTGCTGAAATGTAGTCTGTTGCAAAAAGTGAGCGACTGCAATGTTTTCACACTCATAGAAACAAGAAATGTCTTCTTATCCGGAATATTGTGTTTGAGAGTATAGTGATTAGTTGATCATTCGCTGTACTTGATCTTAAACTACTTTAAATTAAAAAAATTCTACATTTTGTATAATTATTATACAGTATCTCACAGAAGTGAGTACACCCCTCACATTTTTGTAAATATTTTATTATATCTTTTCATGTGACAACACTGAAGAAATGACACTTTGCTACAATGTAAAGTAGTGAGTGTACAGCTATAACAGCGTAACTTTGTAGCTCCCCAGTGCCGGCAGCACTCATGCAGCCCCAGACCATGACACTCCCACCACCATGCTTGACTGTAGGCAAGACACACTTGTCTTTGTACTCCTCACCTGGTTGCCGCCACACACGCTTGACACCATCTGAACCAAATAAGTTTATCTTGGTCTCATCAGACCACAGGACATGGTTCCAGTAATCCATGTCCTTAGTCTGCTTGTCTTCAGCAAACTGTTTGCGGGCTTTCTTGTGCATCATCTTTAGAAGAGGCTTCCTTCTGGGACGACAGCCATGCAGACCAATTTGATGCAGTGTGCGGCGTATGGTCTGAGCACTGATAGGCTGACCCCCCACCCCTTCAACCTCTGCAGCATTGCTGGCAGCACTCATACGTCTATTTCCCAAACACAACCTCTGGATATGACGCTGAGCACGTGCACTCAACTTCTTTGGTCGACCATGGCGAGGCCTGTTCTGAGTGGAACCTGTCCTGTTAAACCGCTGTATGGTCTTGGCCACCGTGCTGCAGCTCAGTTTCAGGGTCTTGGCAATCTTCTTATAGCCTACGCCATCTTTATGTAGAGCAACAATTCTTTTTTTCAGATCCTCAGAGAGTTCTTTGCCATGAGGTGCCATGTTGTACTTCCAGTGACCAGTATGAGAGAGTGAGAGTGATAACACCCAATTTAACACACCTGCTCCCCATTCACACCTGAGACCTTGTAACACTGAGTCACATGACACCGGGGAGAGAAAATGGCTAATTTGGCCCAATTTGGACATTTTCACTTAGGGGTTTACTCACTTTTGTGGCCAGCGGTTTAGACATTAATGGCTGTGTGTTGAGTTATTTTGAGGGGACAGCAAATTTACACTGTTATACAAGCTGTGCACTCACTACTTTACATTGTAGCAAAGTGTCATTTCTTCAGTGTTGTCACATGAAAAGATTTAATAAAATATTTACAAAAATGTGAGGGGTGTACTCACTTCTGTGAGATACTGTATGTCTACATGCAGTTTCAGCTTTTATCAATTGAGAAACTACATGGAATAATTAATTAAAAAATGAATTTGTCACATTTGTAAAACCAGTTAATAAGCTTTTTTCCCCCTCTAAATTGGAACCTAAAATTGTGATGTTGAAAAATGAATGTCCAGTATTTTTATTGTTAACTAAAATAATAATACAAATTTTTTTCATTAAAGCTGAAAAAAAAAACTTTTACAAAAATGAAATGTTGCCTTGGCAACTAACAAATAAAAATAAGTTTAAGATGGAGTACTAAAATGAATAAAACTGAAATAAAAATAAATGAAGCTAAATAGAAATATTTGAAAAACAAACTAATAAAAGTGACTGAAGCACTTTTAAAAAAGTGACTGAAGGCTAAAACTTAAAATTAAATGAAAACTGAAATATTAAATACATTTAAAATATGAATAATTCTACACTAAAAATAAAACAATTATAACATAGAAATAGCTATTTTACAATTAATTACAGCAGGAAATACATTGAATTAAAATTAAATGTTGAAGTAGAAAGACTGACATGCAATTTTTTTTTTTTTTTGTAAAACCTCTTCCATTAATCTTTGTTTTATTTACAACTTAAAATATGTAAATTTTACATTGTGTAATTGTATATAAGCAATACTTAAATAAAACCTGCAGTCGATTTCAACCTTATGAAGCTGATTGAATTGACTTAGATCTTATTTATCAACATAGTCATGTCAGTAGATTTTAGCAAAAGAAGCTAGGCTGACTCAAAAAAGTTTGTTCTAAGAATAATGACATTCAGACATTTTAAGTGTCCAGATACTTTTTTGAGGCCACTGTATATTGGGTATTATTGCATGCTTCTCTAATGCTCTCTTTGTTTTGTGTCACAGTGACCTGGAGCCGGAATGGCTGGATGACGTCCAGAAGAACGGTGAACTCTTCTATCTGGAGCTGAGTGAGGGAGAGGAAGAAGCTCTGCTGGCCCAGGTCTCTGCCAATCACTCCGCTGCCACCAATCACGTCCGTTTCAGTGATAAGGAGGCAGAGATTATCACCGACAATGGCAAAAAGCAAGCAGCCTCTGGCAAATCCGAAGCAAAACTCAAGAAGTTCACCAAGATCCTGAGACGAAAGCGGCGACCATCTCAAAGGAAAGCCGCCGATGGAAAAGACGCAGGGTCTTCCCAGCGTCCCACCTCCATATTGAAGAATCAAGCGGGCCAGCGGCCTGGAGTCGTGGTCCAGCAGCAGCGTCTGAAGGACGTGTGCGTGTATCTGAACCCCAAACGTCTCGCCGGTTCCACGTCTCCGTCTCCTGAGAGAGGTGGATTGTTAGAGGCCTTGCTGGGTGTCGTTCACCGTCCAGGAGGAAATGCTGGGAAAAAAGGGGGAAAACTCATCATCCATGGTCTGGTCCCACACAGTCCCGCTAGCAAGTGTGCAGAAATTCTTATCGGTAAGCGCAGCTAGACCAGGAATGGGTCAGTTAAGAAATTTACTAGTATTTTTTAGGGATGCTCCGTTCGATCGGCTGGAGATCGATATCGGCCGATAATCACATTTTATGACTCGATCAGTACTCACTACACTTGGCCGATCTTACGAACCGATCGCAATTTGATGACGTCAACGCGTGACGATGTACATGATGCGTGGGGACATAAATGATTTGGCGCCACAGTCATGTCATCGCCGGTGTGGAAATGCTATGACGTTTTGAGAAACAATGAAAAATTCGCTATTTGTCGTGTATGTTTTTCATGATGATATGATGAATGGATGGTTTATTTTTAACAGCCGATTCAGTGACGTTAGAGCTGATCTGCGCATCACTGTACACGTCTGCCGAGCGTTACGGCTCCACGGCCACCGGAGCTGATCGCGACCGATCTAGTCAGTGCTTGTGTTTATCAGCCAGCCGCAGCACGTTTCTGAAGCGGCTCTCCGTGCTGCTTGGCTAAAAATAGTCTTTTGTGAGTTGGCACAGCGTGGAGGATGGAACAAAACCTCGTCGGTGCCGTAAGGGATAACGGTAACATAACACGCTGATCGTGGGCTGCTTTTAAAT
>NW_015625028.1:16095-24741 GCF_001515625.1 Sinocyclocheilus rhinocerous
GCCTACTCAATAGCATTAACACAGGCTTTACTCCTTTCAAACTTTATCTGGAATGTCACCGTTTCTGTCACTGCAACTTCCCGATCAGGCGAACGAACACACACACACACACACACGGAATCATCTGCCTCATGAAAAAAATTATTTAAAAAAATGTAGTATTTTATCCACCCGCGACCCACCCGCAAATAATCAGAATAAATTTTTTATTACCCGACCCGCGGATTATCCGCAGTGCCCGTGGATATAGGAAAAGCTAAATATGTTTGCTAGTACTCACATGCTGTGACAGACGCTTTCTGTCCGTGTGCTTCGGATGTGTGCTCTCAGAAAAACGTATATCAGAAGTTTAAACTAATATGGTTTAAAACGCATGATTTCAGCGCGATAAACATGAAAATCAGAACCAAAACAATGTTTTTTTAGCAGATCCGAGCTGTAATGGTGCTCTATTCTAGAAAAGGGGGCGGGGAGCAGCAGCTCATTTGCATTTAAAGAGACAGGCCCGAAAAACAGCGTGTTTCTGCTTCCACTCAAAATAGTATTCTCTCTCACAACTGCTTGTTAAACGCTCTAGTTTTATGTTCCTAGTACATTTGGTAATGAAATCATACGACAGGAAGCTGTTTTTTCAATTGTGCAGTATATTTACAGTGAATGTTTTTCAGTTGATGTCCTAAAAGGACATTCAAGGGGAACCCGCAGTCGTTTTCTTCCCGAGGCAGACCAAAGAAATTCCAAACGGGTTACACCACCCCGAAAACTCTTTCCCCAGCAGCTTTTTACAATTGTTTCTCAAACGCCCCTCCATACTAAAGCAATTAGACCGTTTATCTGAAATAACTGGGGGAAATCTTTGCATGCCGCAAAGGGAAGAGTGTGCAAATCTACCAAAGGCAGGTGGAGGTGCTGTTTGATGTGCATTTGTTTTTTATCTTATAATAGAGATACAATTTACGTAAGCTGTTTGTACACTCAAGAATCAGGCGACAAGTTACAGATGTTAGTTTTTCATGTTTTCTGTAGGTGATGGCCTGGTTGCTGTGGACGATGTGGACGTTACTTCAGAAAATATTGAGAGGGTTTTGTCCTGTATACCAGGCCCCACACAGGTAAGTGTGAGATTTTGTGTCTTTTCCCTACAATTGAGCATCTTTCTGAGACTAAATGCTTGAAACGTTTAAACAGAGCCAAAGGTGTTTTTGAAGTTCGAGCAAAGAAAATGAACAAATGTGTGGCTCATAATGTTTATTTTGCTCTGTCGTCGTCTGCAGCAGTCAAATAGTTCAACCCTGAGGTACATATAAGGATGAAAGCTGAGAAAAATCTCAAATCTCAGATGCTTTTCACCACTTGTGAGACAATTGCTCAGTTTTCCTGCCCGCAGACCTCCCGTAAACTCACAAACTCTGGGGGCACATCAGGTCAACTTTATGCTTTGGGAGCTGAAGTCTGTTTGTAAGGGATTAATTTGACTTAATTGGCTTGAAATTAGAGTTTTTTTTTAACAAGACATAATCTTTTCAGATGAGCACTTTCTAAAAGTGGTTTTGGTTTTTGGTCTCTGCCTCTCGGGCTTGCGAGTAAAACGCTCGGCCTGACTGATTTGATTCTTTTCCTGAAAACCCTCCAGACTAACAATATTTTTTATATTAACACATTTGGTTAAATGTGCTTGGTGAAATATTGGCCGTAATCTTGTCATAAACAAGACAAATGGACTGATGATGTGCATTAAAGGGTTAGTTCACCGCAAAATGAAAATTATGCTGCGTTTCCGCTCGGCCTGACTGATTTTATTCTTTTCCTGAAAACCCTCCAGACTAATAATATTTTTTATATTAACACATTTGGTTAAATGTGCTTGGTGAAATATTGGCCGTAATCTTGTCATAAACAAGACAAATGGACTGATGATGTGCATTAAAGGGTTAGTTCACCGCAAAATGAAAATTATGCTGCGTTTCACTCACCCCCGAAGCATCCTAGGTGTATATGACTTTCTTCTTTCAGACGAATCCAGTCGGAGTTATATTAAAAATTGTCTTTGATCTTTCAAGCTCTATCGTTGTACTCAGCGGGTGTTGCATTCCTTCTGTTCAAAAGACGTGAAATAAAAAGCACCCTTCCACAAACAAAGTGTCTCACACGGCTCCGGGGGGTGAACAAAGGCCTCACTGCTTTTGTGTGTGATGTGCGTCACTTCTGAGCGGCGCATGCGCAACGCTGACCCCATACGTCATTCCCCCGGAACTGCTTCTGTGTACAACTGTTGGCGCAAGCTAGATTCAAGTGATTATTACGTTTTGAATATGGATATTTTTCTTACAAAAACACATCGATTCGCTACAGGAGGCCTTTGTTCACCCCCCGGAGCCCTGTGAGACACTTTTTTTTGTGGAAGGGTGCTTTTTATTTCACGTCTTTTGAACAGAAGGAATGCAACACCCGCTGAGTACAACGATAGAGCTTGAAAGATCAAAGACAATTTTTAATATAACTCCGACTGGATTCGTCTGAAAGAAGAAAGTCATATACACCTAGGATGCTTCGGGGGTGAGTAAAACACAGCATAATTTTCATTTTGCGGTGAACTAACCCTTTAAGCTTTGATAGTTTCCTCATGTCGTAAGCTGCTGCTGAGCTCTTTGGGTTGGTGAGGCTGTTGCAAAATGTTTAATAAAGTTATGCAGCTTTTTTACTTTTTGCATTTTCCACTTATGGCCAAATAGTGATTGATTTCAACTAGTGGTCGACCGATATATCGCCAAGGCCGATATATTGGCCGATATTTGGCATTTTTCAAATATCGGCATTGGTCGATAAGTTTTTCTGTTTGACCGTTGTTTTCGTGGCGGGACTTTTATTTTGACGTCGCTGAGAACAGCAGCGCCTGAGCACACAGTGTTCACATTCTCCTTGTTTGCTGTCGTTGTTAACAGTTCTGTCTAATACGGATAGAAGTCTATCTAATAATCAGATAGAACTGTTAAACAAAGGAATTAAATTGTATACAAAAAAGTATTATAACGATTGCTTTAATATTATTAGTAATAGAAAGGCAAACATTATAATACTTTCTTATTTGCCGTCAGCATTCAGCAAATAGGCATTAAGTTAGTGATTTCAAATTATGCTGCGCTTTATGCATTTGCCCACTGTCATATTCATGTCATTTTCATTGCGTGCTGTATGTAAAATGAGTGTTACCTTGGCTTTATTTGAAGAAAAAAAAAAAGATTCCCAATGCACACAAACTTCCCAGAATACTGAGTGCTTCCAAGATATCGGCATCGGCTGTCAAAAAACACATGCCGATCGACCACTAATTTCAACCTAAAACACTTCATCTAAACCCCAAACCCAGAAGCTGTGTGAAGTCTGAAGCCACGTTCCAAATGAGCCCTAAACTCAGCTCAACTGGTGTTTGAAAATAAGAGCATTTAAACTTAAAACAGATGTGAAGAACCATATTTTTTAATTTAGAGATGCGCGTTTAATGGATTAGTGATTTGACCCTCAACTATTAAACTTTCGCACACAACCTGTCCTGCACCATTCATGTTATGCATGAATGAGAGATGTGCTGTTACGTTTCTACAAGCAATGAGTTTTAAGATTTTTTTTCTTACATTAATGGAGAGACCTGAGCCATGTCTAGAGATCAGAATATCACGGAGACTTTAACCAGTAAACAGCCTAGCAAGGATGCATTAAATTGATCAAAAGTGACAGTAAAGACATATTTAATGTGACAAAAGATCTCTATTTCAAATAAATGCTGTTCTTTTGAACTGTCTATTAATCAAAGAATCCTGAAGTTTTCTACAAAGAAATATGAAGTAACTGCTTTCAACATTGATAATAATCAGAAATGTTTCTTGAGCAGCAAATCAGCATATTAGAATGATTTCTGAAGGATCATGTGACACTGAAGACTGGAGTAATGATGCTGAAAATTCAGCTTTGCATCGCAGGAATAAATGACACTTTATTATTTTAATTTGTAATAATATTTCACAATATTACTGTTTTACTGTTTTTTTGATCCAATAAATGCAGCCTTGGAGAGCAGAAGAGACTTCTTTTTAACTTAAAAAAAATCCATTGCAAAAAGACAACACACTTGACATACAAAGATGCTCTGAAAACAAGTCTTAACATCTTATGTAGTGTTTTTTAGTTTTTACTGTACAAAAAGTCCAAAAAGCCTAATTTTTTGCAGTGCACTCTTAAAAATAAAGTTTCCAAAATGTGTTTTTGCTGCGAAACCACAGACGAACCATTTTTGGTTCCACAAAGAACATTTAAACAGTTCTTAAAAGGACAATTTTTCTTAGTGTGAAGAATATTAAAAAATTTAAAGACCCTTTTTCCACTATAGAGAACCTTTTGTGCAGTTTAAAGGTTGTTGCAAGTTCTTTGTAGAACCATCAATGCCAGTATAAAGAAGCTTTATTTTTAAGAGTGTGTTGTATCATGGGGACCGAAGATGTTGAGTTCAACCAAACATTGATGCTTTGCAGCCGTGTTTTTCTATAGCTAGACGCCGCTTCTTTCTGAGAATGCTTTCCATTTGATCACTTCTAAAGCTGGTTTTGTTCACTTAGTTGCCTGAAAGAGGACGGAACGTTGAAATTACAGAGTTGCGTCGCGACGGCGGTTACGGTAACGCTTGTTTTTGTAGGCCACAGGAAAAGAGCCATTATCCTGTGGAGAAGAGAGAGGGAGAAAGTGATTAAAGGACGAGAACCGATAGCAAATTACACCATAGGACAAAAAAGGACAGGCGAGGCTATTAGGATATTAGGGTAGAGGAACTGTGCTCTTGTGAGGTTTCAAAGGGCTTGCCAAGATTTTAAAATGAACTTCGCCTCGGCTGGTGATTTATGAAATTATAAGAGTTGCGTAATTGTTGTTGAGTCCGACCTTAAGAGTTACTAAATCACAGGAACAAAACCATCATGTCCACTGACAGCGGCCTTTCATTGGACACTGACACCAACACAGGGTCAGATTTTGTTTTTTGAAATAAATTAATATACTTTTTTTGAGCAAGGATGCATTAAATTGATCAAAAGTGGCAGTAACAAACGATTTCTGTTTCAAATAAATGCTGTTCTTTTGAACTTTCTATTCATTAAGGAATCGTGAAAAAAAGTGTTTCACAGTTTCCACAAAAATACGAAGCAAATATGAACTGTTTTCAATATTGATAATAATCAGAAATGTTTTTTTCGAGCAGCAAATCAGAATATTAGACTGATTTCTGAAGGATCATGTGACACTGAAGACTGGAGTAATGATGCTGAAAATTCAGCTTTGATCACAAGAATAAATTACGTTTTTAATTATATTTAAATAGAAAATAGCTATTTAAAATTGTAATAATATTTCATAATATTGCGTTTTTTTTCTATATTTTTGATCAAATAAAATCAGCTTCGACATCACTGGACACTTACACTTTAAAATATATTAAAACAGAAAACAGTTATTTAATTTGTAATAATATTTTACAGTATTGCTGTTTTTACTGTACTTTACTTTAACTTAAAGCTTTAACTTAGCTGCCTTAATTTTTTAAGTGCAATCAAACTGGCTGTACAAGTTATTTTAATTTAAATTATATTAAAGTGACTTAGAAAAATTGATTTGATTCTTGTATAACTTTTAAAAAATTAAGTTGAAATTGGTTAAAATAATTAGATGAATTAAAGTAAGTTTTTTTTTTACAGTGTATGTGTGATCAAATTAATTCAGCTTTGTATAACAGGAATTAATTACATTTTACAATAAATTCAAATAGAAAACATTTATTTTAAATTGTAAAAGTATTACATAATATTACTTTTTACTGTATTTTTGACTAATTAAATGCAGCCCTGGTAAGCAAAAGAAACTTCTTTAAAAAAAAAAAAAATTAAGTTGAAATTGGTTAAAATAATTAGATGAATTAAAGTAAGTTTTTTTTTTACAGTGTATTTGTGATCAAATTAATTCAGCTTTGTATAACAAGAATTAATTACATTTTACAATAAATTCAAATAGAAAACATTTATTTTAAATTGTAAAAGTATTACATAATATTACTTTTTACTGTATTTTTGACTAATTAAATGCAGCCCTGGTAAGCAAAAGAAACTTCTTTAAAAAAAAACATTGCAAATTCTTTCCGATGATAGTGTAAGTATCAAATAAAATACATTGTTTTTGAAGCAACATAAATTTTAAAAAAAATGTAAAAGTGTTAAGGTCCCACCGGCACACCGAGTCTGAAAATTTTTCCGAAATTTTCGCACGTTTAAAAATAAATACGACTTCACGTTATGTCAATCACGTTTACACACTGCCTCCGAAATATGTCCGTCATAAAAAAATTTGGATCGGGTTGGATTTTTTTCGTTTTTCGCATCCGTAGTAAGCATTTTGAGAGGTATTTTGACAGTTCAGAGCCACCGTACAAGCGAACGCCAAAATCCAGAATGGCGATTGTCAAGTTCATCCACTTCGCCTCACAACACAAAGCACTGTATATAGATCCTTGCACACCGAGTTCACAGAAATTGGTGGTCTTCTTTTTAATATGTGACTCTAGTATCGCTAGCAAAAGCATCAAACTGAGCCACTGACATCCTGAAGTAAACTTTGAATCGCCCGGGATAATCCCGCTGCTCCTTAATAAGGAGGGGGAACTCTCCTTCCTCTCTATCTCAGGATTGGATTGACCCAATATTTCCTTTTTTTTTGTCTTTTTTTAAGAAGCGAGAGGACAACAAAATCATCCTCACCGCTAGAAGACTCCATTTAGTGCTGTTTTGTGAATTTTTTCGCAACGGATTAATTAATACGCATCGGACTCAGTGTGCAAGGTTTCTGTGCGTGACGAATTTTTAGGATTTCGAATACGAAAAAACACATACGAAAATTTCCGACTAAGTGTGCAGAGACCTTTAGCCAGTCAGGCTAGACTTCCTAGCATTGGCCCTAATGTATGATCACATCATACCTACATTTACATTTATTCATTTAGCAGACGCTTTTATCCAAAGCGACTTACGGATGAGATGTGTGATGTGAATGTGAGGTCGGTGTGGAAGCTGCTCTAATAACAGCGCTGCAGTCCAGCTGTTTGCGGTCAGCAGACACTCATGTGTGCTCGGCTCTGCATGTTAAACAGCCGCTTTCTGTGTGCTGCTGCTCTCCTTGATCTCTGAGTGTACGGTTTTTATGATTTATACAATCTTAGAAAGCTACGGTTTGTTTTTAGCAGCAATATGTGGCTGGCTTTTGAGCTACATGTTAACCTAAAATCATAAGTTATATGTGTAAGTTGAATGTTCTGCTCACCAAGGCTTCATTTATTTGATATAAAACACAGTAAAAACAGTAATAATATGAGAAAATATTACAAATTAAAATAAGGGTTTTCAATTGTAATATATTGTAAAATGTAATTTATTTCTGTGATGCAAAGCTGAATTTTCAGCATCATTACTCCAGTCTTCAGTGTCTCATGATCCTTCAGAAATCACTCTAATATGCTGATTATGATTATTATCAATTAGGGATGCACCAGAACGAGTCCGATACCGATACTTTTCTTTTTGGTACTTGTAATACCGATACCTGTATTTGCATAGCATTTGTAATTTCTACAAATATTGGGTACAGAAACTACAAAAATGTTAGCTGGCTTTTTGTGTAAAACATTTTTGTTCAGGATTTTTTAGATGAATAGAAAGTTCAAAAGAAAAGCATTTATTTGATATAGAAATCTTTTATAACATTACAGATGTATTTATTATCATTTTTGATCCATTTAATGCATCCTTACTAAATACAAATATTAATTTTTTTAAAACCCAAACTTTTAAACAGCAGCATATAGTTTCAGAGTCTATGAGATATTTAGGCTTGAAACAAGTTCTCTTGCTTTTATGGCATCAAAATAATTTTGCATGTGGGAAATCAGACACAAAGAGTTCAGATCCAGAGGAATGGCACAGTATTACTGCAAAAGCTGTTATATGTTTCTGAATTACTAAAACAACATGTGGTGGAGCACAGAGAGAGTCTCTTTTGACACAACTTCATCTCTTTAGACCGTCATCATTCAGCCTTTCTGAGGTTATTTACATCAGTTAAACTTGATGTCAGGCTGTTGCACCAAAAATATAATTTATACTTATTCATGCCAAGTAATACAACCCAGCAGCCATTATTATACAGCTGTGTTCAACATGCTCCCTTATTTCAAGTTTAATTTTGCTTGTCCTCAAAGGGATCTCAAAGAACCATAATTTCTTGTCGTCTTTCCACTGTTCATACTGAAATGAACAATTTCTCACACTGTGAGAAAATAAATCGTAGAAAAACAGATGACTGCCGTTTGCCAGGACATTATCCATTAATTTTATGGACATTATAATTCATGTATATTCCCATCATTCATGTAATACAGTAAAAAAAAATTATAATAAATTAAATATTAATATTGTTATAAAATAAATTTAAAAAATATTCTAAAATATTATATTGTAAATTACAATGATTTTTAAAATCATTTTAGGTTCGTTTTCCTTATTTGTTAAGTTTACTTACATTTTCTGTAATAGGTATTTTGTGTGTGTGTGTGTGTGTGTG
>NW_015625028.1:24920-26411 GCF_001515625.1 Sinocyclocheilus rhinocerous
ATATATATATATATATATATATATATATACACACACACTCATACATATGTGTATATACTGTATATGTCATGTAATACAGAAAAATTGGATTGAAATAATGTGTGTGTGTGTGTGTAAAATGTATTTAATTCTTGCAATATATATATATATATATAAAATCATTAGGACATTAAGTAAAGATCATGTTCCATGAAGATATTTTGTAAATTTCCTACCGTAAATATATTAAACCTTAATTTTTGAACTTCATTTGGACAACTTTAAAGGCGATTTTTTTTGCACCCTCAGATTCCAGATTTTCAAATAGTTGTATCTCGGCCAAATATTGTCCGATCCTAACAAACCATACATCAATGGAAACGTATTTATTCAGCTTTCAGATGATGTATACATCTCAATTTAAAAAAATTTACCTTTATGACTGGTTTTGGGGTCCAGGGTCACATTTGTCACACAATACATTGAGCCCTATTTTTATTGGCTGTAAACAGCTTGATATGATTGTGTTGTTGATTTTCTCCTGTTGTGATTGCAGTATTTATTTCAGGTTGTGTCTCTGTGTTTCTCAGGTGAGGTTGACTCTGGAGACGGTCTGTCCCGTCGGGATCGGTCCGGACTCTAGAGCGAAGGCGGCTCCTGCGGTCAGTCAGCTGGTGCGTCTGCTGTGGGGCGAGGACACCGTCGAGCTCCAGATGTCCATCGCACATGTCCCACACATAGTCATGTACCTCTCGCTCAAACTGGACTCCGATTCACTGCAGGACGAGGTCAGTCCACTTGACTTCATTCAGAGGCACAAAACGTTCTGACTCTCCCCATTGATTGCATTACAAATATCATTTTCAGCTTGTGAGAACTGGGCAAAGCTAAAGCAGCTGTGTGTGGATTATTTCAGTGCTTGATCCATTAACATTATTGCACCATCCAAAAGAGTTTCCCTGTTAAACCAGTCAGCGCCGAGCTGCCAGGAATGAGCATGAATGGCTCTGCTGTGCCGCTGACGCTCGGCTCGCGTTTATAGCGCCATCAGCGTGACGCGAGGAAACAGGAGAAGAGAGCGAGACGTTTGCCTGCGCCTGGCTGAATAATTCACAGCCAGACGCCACGTTCCCATCAGAGACAGAGAGAGAAAAAAAACGCTCGGCAGGACTTTGGAAAGTTTTTCAAGGCTTGAATCGCTCAATTCATAAAGAGAAGCAAAATGTGAATTAGAAAGTTACGATTGTCGGAAATGCAGTAGGGTGACTTTCACAATGCCTAGAAAGCAAAACAAAAACAACATAACAAAAACAGCAAAATTGTAGTTTGCATGTAGAAAACAAGAAATATTTTTAAGGCCATTAATGTTTTTAGTGCAATTATTTTCTTGACAATTAAACACATTTCCCCCCAAATGTTCATTACTTTAATCTATCTGTCTATACACACACACACACACACACACAAACACAAATATATATATATATATATATATATATATATATAAATTAT
>NW_015625028.1:26426-38033 GCF_001515625.1 Sinocyclocheilus rhinocerous
TATATATATATATAGAGAGAGAGAGAGAGAGCAAGAGACTAATATTATTTGTAATATTAAAATTATAAAATTATTAATTAAAATGTAATTATATAAATATTATAAAACATATTGTAAATTACAATTGTTTTTATTTTTAAAATCAGCATAAATTGGCTTTGTTTTTATGCTAAATATTATTTCTAGTTTATTTAATCTCCCCCCAAATTTTCATTATTCTTGTAATATTCTTGTAATAAAGTACATTGTCAATTACAATGCCATTTTAATATTAAATTAGCTTCATTTACTTTATGCTGAATATTTTTTATATTTTTAATTAAAGTTTCAATATTATTTTGAATTGGCTTTTATTCTTATATTTTCCGTTTTCAATTTCATTTTAGTTTAGGTTTTAGTAATTTTGTTATGTTGTTTTGTCATTTTTATTACTTATTGTTCTATTTAAATATTACTTTTTTATATTTTTATTTCAGATTTAGTTTTAGTTCAGTATTAGTTTTTATTTATTTGTAGTTAGTAATTTTATTGCTAACTTAAACTAAAAGAAAATTAGAAATGTGACCCGTGCTGGCGAAATGGGAATGCGCAATGGCTAATTTTGAGCTGCAGGTCTAGTGATCCCAATGCTCCAAATAGTAATTAAACATCTAAGACGCATAAAGACGCGTCTCTCAGACAGCATGTGATCCTGATATACAGATATACACAGAATTACAGTATTTCAGAATATCTGTCTTGCCGAGTTTTCACGCAAACATGATCCGTTATGTCTTAAGTGAACATTCGGTTAACTGTTGGGGGAAAACATCTGATGTGTAACATTATACTAGATTCGTGCATTACAGGCCTTAATAAAGGCCGTCTGTCTTATTAATGTTAATCTAACAATAAAAGAAAAGAGGGAATCACTCGCTGCTCTTATAGTTTTTATAATCAGTTTATTTGTAATGAACACACTAAAGGGATTTTTACATTTGATTAGCCTGTTTGTTTTTCTTGCTTGAATGCTTCTGTTTAGATGTAGGTGATGAAAAAAGTAATGCACTATTTAATTGGTTTCTTTCTTATGTTGTATTTGTTCTACTGTTTATTTGCATCTTTGTTCTAATTTTTAATAACAAAGATAAAATAAAAAATAGCTATATTGTGGTTATTAATATTAGAGCCCGACCGATATGGCCGATACCGATATTAGGGAGTAAAAAAGGCTGATATCGATATATCGGCCGATATTCTTTGTGTATATTATAGTACAGTACCAGTCAAAAGTTTGGACACTTTCTCATTCGTGTGTCCAAACATTTGACTGGTACTATAGGCCTATATAGAATACAATATATACATAAACAGAATATATATAAACACATTTTTTGCAGTGATCACTCAAATGTGGTGATGAAACACTTATAATGACGTGACAAATTCCTTACTTAAGTGAAAGTGTTGACTGGTGTAGCTATCTCGCGAATGCGCCGGCGGATCTCCACCAAATTCGGGGGATCCCTTCAGCTCGAGGAGCCCTCTCGAACGCCACCCTCCGCGCGTCGGTAGCCCCCCGGGATCGCTAGATCGGTCGGCGCCAAATTTGGTGCTGATTCGCCGCGCCTTTACGGAGATATGGCCGTTCAAATTTTCAATGGTTTTCCATAGACTTAAGCTTTAAAGTGTTTCATCCAGGTCGCCAGTAGCAAACAATGGAGCGCGCTCTGCTGGACAAACTAAGTAATTACACCATTTCAAGCATTTTATCTGCGTTATATGTTCTGGAAAAAAAAAAATCATATCGGCAGCATAGACAGGCTCATAGCGGCCGATAATATCGGCTAAACGATATATCGGTCGGGCTCTAATTAATATAGTAATTATTATCAAGAAAAGAAGTGGAGGAAAAGATGCAACATTGCAGGTGATTTTGCTTTGGAACCTTCAGAAAACTTTTTCTCAGAATTGACTTTGCTGACTCTATCGATCTCAAACGGGTGTAGCTCAGGCATTTTTTTTTTTTATAAAAATTTTTTTAATAGAGAATGTGAAAATAATTCTCTATGCTCGTTGCGACTCATTTTGCCAGCACAGGTCACAAATGTTTTTCATGTAATGCTAATAATTATATTTTATTTAATCTTCATTTCAGTTAACAAAAATTTTTTTAATAGTTTCAGTTAACAATAACAACAGGGTTCTTCGCTCCTGGTCCTGCAGAGGCACTTTCCTGTGAAGCTTAGATCCAACAAACACTAAACACACTTGAATCAACTAATCAGAGTCTTTGAGTTTGCTTGAAAACTACATCCAGGTGTGTTGGATCACATTTAAAACTAAGGAATGAGGGACTCTGTCCTAGCCGTACACAGATTTACACCCTCTACAAAGATTTAAGTTGGTTTTTTGGCCTCTATAGTTTCAGTTAACAATAACAACAGGGTTCTTCGCTCCTGGTCCTGTAGAGGCACTTTCCTGTGAAGCTTAGATCCAACAAACACTAAACACACTTGAATCAACTAATCAGAGTCTTTGAGTTTGCTTGAAAACTACATCCAGGTGTGTTGGATCACATTTAAAACTAAGGAATGAGGGACTCTGTCCTAGCCGTACACAGATTTACACCCTCTACAAAGATTTAAGTTGGTTTTTTGGCCTCCTGTCAGGCTGGAGTTTTGAACACATCGAAGCAGCTTTTGTAAATGTATCCGTCCAGGTGCTGAGAGTTCAGAGCAGTTGATTTACGCAGTTAAATCTCTCTGTGTTGCTCTCGTTTGCGCTCTGACTCACTTAAAAACCTCTTTCTATACTGCGCCGAGCTCTAATGTGAGTTTGAGCGTTTATAATGTGTGTTTTTATGCGCTGCAGCTCTCAAACTGCAGGCCGCAGTGCTGCCGTCAAGCCAAAACGACAGCAGCGAGCGACCGCCTCTGAACACTGACTTGAGCGTTAAGAGTGTAAGAAATACACTGAAGAGATAAGAGGTGTGTGTGTGTGTGTGTGGTTTGAAGGAGGACATGAGAACTTCATTTCTCACACAAACTCAAACGCTCGTGGTCTGAAAGCGTTGCCAGGTTGAATGGTTCCTGCTCCGCATACTAATCAAAATGAGAAAGGAAACGTCCCTCCCCTTCATTCCCTCCTGCAGACAAACCTCAGCTATCTCAAGCTGCTGCAGCTTATGCAGGAGAAGAATAGCGGCTCCTCAGGGGAATATGTGTGGGTTTTGGCAAAGTTATGAGCTGTGAGCTAGTCGTAATTCAAAGTCAACGTGTTTCGTAAAAGAGGAACTTAACTTATGAAAGATGGCCAATTTACTTGTTCCTAGTTATATAAACAATTTATGCTTCTTCAAAAAAAGTTAATATTTTATTATTATTTTATTGAAAGTTAATGTTTTTAATTTTTTTTATTATTTTATTTTATCCAATTTATTTAATACATGTTCCAAATCTTATGAACAATTCATGCTTCTTCAGAAAATGTAATATTTTATTTTATTATAATTTTTTTTTTTTTAATTGAATTATTTTTTTTGTCAAGAGTCATATGAACTTCTTCAGAAAATGTAATATTTTATTTTATTATTATATATTTTTTTTAATTGAATTATTTTTTCTTTTCTTTTTTCTTTTCTTTTCCCAATTTACTTAATACATGCTCCTTGTTTAATGAACAATCCATGCTTCTTCAAAGTAGTACATGTTTTGTTTTGTTTTATTTTATTTTATTTAATACATGTTCCTAATCTTATTAACAATTCAAGCTTCTTAAAAAAATATATTTTATTTTCTTTTAATGTAATTTATATATATATATTTTTTTACATTTAATTGAATTTAATATTTTAATAAATTAAATTTTTATTGAATTTAATGTTAATTAATTTAATGTAAAATTTAATTTTATTTATTTATTTAAAAAAATATTTAAAATTAAAATTTTCTGGTCAGAGTAAATGCTCACACTTTAGTTTAGTTTTTTTTTGGGGGGGGAGAAATTAATTCTCTAATATATTTATTATTAAGATATTTATTCTCTAAGATATTTATTATTATTATCTTGTGATGTAATTGACAAGGGAGGCACCTTTGTCCTCCATTTAAGCAAAATGGTCTCAAATAAAATTCATAAAGCATTTATGTTATATCATGATTATGCATACATGCTGTAAAATGACCTGGGGTCAGTATTGCCTATTAAACTGAGCTATCTTTGCTCTTTACAGCAGGAGATTTTGTACCAGTATCCGGCGTCTGAAGCTGCAGTCCAGCTGAAAGCGGTGAGAGGCATTTTCCTGACGCTCTGTGACTTGCTGGAGAACGTCACAGGAGGACAGATAGTCAGGTGAGGGGTTTTATTAATATTTTTATCTTACGCTCACCAAAGGCTGCATTTATTTGATGGGAAATGCTGTAAAAACAGTGAAATATTATTACAATTTAAAATAGCTCTTTTCTATGTAAATATCTGTTAAAATGTAATTTATTTCTGTGATGTAAAGCTGAATTTTCAGCATCATTACTCCAGTCTTCAGTGTCACATGATCCTTCAGAAATCATTCTAATATGCTCATTTGCTGCTCAAGAAACATTTCTGATTATTATCAACGTTAAAAAAAGTGGTGAAGTTGTGAGTGGTCAGGTTTAAAGCCGTTTTAATGCTGCATGTCGTGTCGGTTTGTCCCGGTAGTTCGTCTCTGTGGCTCCAGCAGCAGTTGGTTCATGTGGGCTACTGGAAGGAAGGATCCAGTCTGCTGGTGATCGCTGTACCTGCCAGCAGGTAATTCTCATCTTTATAATCATCCCGCCTGCCAACAGGCCACTATAATCTAGATAATAACTATAATAACTGTCATTATAATCAGCTCGGCTCCTAAAACTGACCGAAAATCTCTATAATCATCCTGTCTGCAAGCCAGTATGTGTAATCTAGATAATAACTCCAGTGATTGTGATTGGGATTGATCTTAGTAATGACACATGATCTTTGACGTCGTCAAAAGACGTCATCCTACTTCTCAATAATAATAAATCGGATCCATAATCCCAGATGTTCAGCTTGTTCATAACCTTAGGTGTGTTTATTGCTCCACAATGAAGAATGACACAAGAGTGACTTCTCTCACGATGTGTCCCAATCCACTGCTTGTCATGTATTTTAAAGTCTCTCAAGTAATCAGAAATACTTTTTTTCAAACTGTAAATTTATTTTATTTTATTTTATTGTTTTCTTTTCTTTTATACTTTTCTTTTCTATTTTTATTTTATTGTATTTTATTTTATTCTCCAAAAGCAACAGAAAGCCTGTCATTCATTCAGCACTTATCATGGCCATACGCGTGATTCGCAATGCTCAGGTGAAATGCTATAGTAATACTATAAATCTGCGGAAGCATTTGATATCACGCATAGGCGCCATGATTTCCGCAATGAATGAATGGCGGCTGGCGTGGCGCACTGTTTTGTTTACACATAATAAAGCGCGGATGACGCTCGCGGTGTTTTCAGCTTCTGCTGTCTCACTATATGATGATATGATGGGTGTATCGATCCGAAGTATACAAAAATATCGATACTAAGGTGCATTTTATTTACCAGTGGTTTTGTTTATTTAAAGATGCTAACGGTCTAATCAGATTCAATGATCTATGCTAGGCTACAGCTAAAAGTGCTACCGCCAGACCTGGAAATCAGCTGAATGGATTCGAAAACGGTAAAACTCAGCTGTTTAACTCTAGGGGAGTTGGAAAATGAGCCTATTTTCAAAAATAGTGGAGTGTTCCTTTAAATGCGGGACAAATAATAATAACAATAATAATAATGCTAATTATTATTATTTAAAGTTTGTTTAGTTTAAGTGTAGTTCTCACCTTTCCATCTCTTATTTTATTTCTAGCTTTGGCATTGTTTTTGTTTAACTCCTAATTTTTGTTGCTGATTTTCTATCAGTTTGTCATAATATTTTTGTTTTGGGGTAAATTTTCGACATTGTTCGAGTGTTTGTTCCTCAGTTTAGTGTGCATCTGTCCCGCAGGGTTCCTCTGTTGTATCTGCAGACTGTGATTGAGGGAGCTGTCCGAACGCTCAAGGTCATGTACGGCTCTCTTGACAGGTATGCGTGTCTGTATATCTCTGGAGAGCGTTATGTGTGTGTAGATACAGCAGATGATGACTGCATAACCTCTGTGTCTCTTCAGCTGCTTCCGTGAGGAGAACGCTCCTCGTCTGGATCACTTCTTCTGCCTCTTCTTCCAGCAGCTCATCCAGCCCTGGCGTTTGATTGACAGCTCCAGACCACCCAGCCCTGACATCTCAGGGAGCCTGTTCTTAGACGGCCTGCCGGCTGTCCGGTGGCTCACTTTACCAGCAGACATAAAGGTGTGACTAGTGAATGATATTAAAGGGGTCATATGATGCGATTTCAAGTTTTCCTTTCTCTTTGGAGTGTTACAAGCTGTTCGTGCATAGATAAGATCCCTAAAGTTGCAAAGACTAAAGTCTCAAATAGTGGTCGACCGATATTGGTTTTTTGAAAGCTGATGCCGATATCTTGGAAAGCAGGGTGGCCGATGGCCGATATAAAGCCGATATAATTTTATGTATTTTATTTAATATTTAAGAAATTTGAAATCATTTGAAAATGGATTTAAAAAATAAATGTGTAAAATAAACAACCGATATAAAGCCGATATAATTTAAATATTTATATTTATATTAAATATTTAAGAAATTTGAAATCATTTGAAAATGGATAAATAAAATAAATGTGTAAAATAAACATGCTTATACTTTAAATGACAAAGTATTTTTCACAAATAAACAAATATTTAATAAAAATATATTAAAAAGGAAGTAAACACTGTAACCAACAGGGCATTCAATAATCTGGGAAGTTTGTGTGCATTGGGAATCACGTTTTTTCAAATAAAGCCAAGGTAACCCTCATTTTACATACAGCACACAGTGAAAATGACATGAATATGACAGTGGGCAAAAGCATGAAGCGCAGCATAATTTGAAATCATGAGTTTAAAGTTAGTCGATCGCGCGTCTCCAGTGAAGCTGAACTCTCCTCCTGTCCGTATTCAACGCAAAGAAAGAAGGTGTAACTTTTATTCTCGCTGCAGTATTGTTGTTGCCGCCGCCATGTCGTGGAGATGCTGTGTGTTTCGTTGTGAAAGCGTTTCAGAAAGGCGGGGCATAGAGGAGAAACAATAATGTACAGTATGTGGAAAATAATGTGTTTTTTTAACCTTAAACCGCATAAACACATTTCATTACACCAAATACACAAAATAATGTTCTTTTTAGCAATGTCATATGACCCCTTTAAATGTCTCCCGTAATGATTCACACATTACTGTAAAGGAATATTTCACCTAGTTCTGTCATCGTTTACTCACCTTCATGTTGTTCCAATCCATATGCTACTGTTTTTTTGGTGAACATCCTCATGCAGATGGGACAGTATGGGTGTAATATTAATAAATGACATGCTCTCAGGTGTTCATCATGTTTTGACTGTTTCTCCAGGTTGAAGTGGACACTGTGCTCTCAGACTTTGAGTCGTCAGATTTTGGTGACATGGTAAGATGAGTTATTGAGCTCAGATAACCCGTTTTTTTATCATCATAACTTTGGGAAAATCTTAAGGAATAAAATCAGTATATGATTTGACGGTTTGATGTCAGTAAAACTAAAGTAAAACTGAAACCATTAAAAATAGTTTTTGGTACTTGAAATAAAGATGAAACTAAATCAAATATAAATATTAGATGAAAACATAAAAATAGGGGTGTAACGGTACATGTATTCGTCCCGAACCATCACGATACGGTTCGGTTCGGTTCATGCAGTCAGACGACGAGTACAGTCAGTCGTAGGCGATCAGTCCAGAAGGGGGCGCTCAGTAATGCAACGCTAACGTCACAACAGGAAAGAGCAGAAGAAAAGACGATCTACGCACCAACCCAAAACAAGAGCGGCTCAAAGAAGCTCCTGCTTGTTTTAAATCAGCAGTGTGGGAAAGTTTTGGGTTCTAGAGGGTTCTCACCGGTCGATCAGCTATAAATCGGAACCAGTTTTTAGTTATATTTTGGCCGATCTCTATTTACTCTGTTTACAGCGGTAACCAAGGAAACTCTATATCGCTGCTGTTCCATAAGCGCCACCTGCTGTCAGAGAATAAATGTGCGCTTTCATTCAGTCCATCTGCTGTTTTTGTTTTGTGCAGGTGTCTTATGTAGCATACTTTCACAAATCTCTGTCTCTCTCTCTCTCTCTCTCTCTATATATATATATATAATTTATATTATATATAAATATAAATATTTTATATAATATAATAATATTTTAAACAAAACATATTTTTCTTAAATATATACATGCATGTGTGATCTACGCACCAACCCAAAACAAGAGCAGCTCAAAGAAGCTCCTGCTTGTTTTAAATCAGCAGTGTGGGAAAGTTTTGGGTTCTAGAGGGTTCTCACCGGTCGATCAGCTATAAATCGGAACCAGTTTTTAGTTATATTTTGGCCGATCTCTATTTACTCTGTTTACAGCGGTAACCAAGGAAACTCTATATCGCTGCTGTTCCATAAGCGCCACCTGCTGTCAGAGAATAAATGTGCGCTTTCATTCAGTCCATCTGCTGTTTTTGTTTTGTGCAGGTGTCTTATATAAGCTCGCAATTATGAGAAAAAGTCACCTTTGTGAGAAAAAAGACAGAATTGCAAAATATAAAGTTGCAATTGCAAGAAAAAAGTCAATTGCAAAAAGTCAGAATTGCAAGATATAGGCTCACAATTACGAGAAAAAAGTCAGAGTTGCGATATATAAAGTTGCAATTGCAAGAAAAAAGTCAGAATTGCAAGATATAACCTCGCAATTATGAGAAAAAAGTCAGAATTGCAAGATATAAGCTCACAATTCTGAGAAGTCAATATTGCAAGATATAAGCTCACAATTCTGAGAAGTCAATATTGCAAGATATAAGCTCACAATTACGGAAAAAAAAGTCAGAATTGCGATATATAAAGTTGCAATTGCGAGAAAAAAGTCAATTGCAAAAAGTCAGAATTGCAAGATATAACCTTGCAATTATGAGGAAAAAAGTCAGATTTTGTGAGAAAAAAAGTCAGAATTGCAGGATATACAGGTGCATCTCAATAAATTAGAATGTCGTGGAAAATCATGTCATGTTGTTTCACTAATAGTTTACATTTTTCAGTCTCATGAAACATCAAGAACATGTTCATCCCAAAATCTAAGGAATGAAATGATAAATTACATCATGCATAAACAAAATGAATTAAATTCTCAGACACCTATGGTAATACAGAAAAAAATATTCATATTATATTATTTATATTATATATTATGGTGTATTATTTAAATTATAAAGTACATTTCTAATCCCAATTAAAGTTCAAGTATATATTGAAATTAATTTATGCAGAATTTTTTTAATATGTGTGTTTATGCAGTTATTATTTATAGTATATATTATAATGTATTATTTAAATTATAAAGTCAATTTTACTTCATAATTGAAGTTCAGTTATAGGAATTTTTCATGGTAGTATTTATTGTATTTTAACTTATGCAGATTTTATAAATATGTTTATTTGTGCAGATATACATTGTAAATACAATTTTACATCACAATTGAAATATTTCACTGTAGTATTTATTTTAATGAAATTAATTAATTCATTTTTTTTTAAATATATGTATTTATGCAGATTTTATTTTGTTTATTTTATTATGTTATTTCAGTTGTAGTTAATTTTACTTCACAACTGAAGTTCATTTTTAGAAATATTTAATGGTCGTATTTATTGTACTGATATTAATTTAGTTATTCAGATATTATTTAAATAATGAAGTTAATTTTACTTCACAATGTTAGGAATGTTTCATTATAGCATTTTATTGTACTGAAAAGTCTTTTTGTTGATTTTATCATACACTTAGTGAAATTGATTGATTATCTGAATGATTTTATTATCAAATTGCAAATAAACTAAGTAAATCACTAAAGTAAATTTCTATATTTAAACATTTAAATCTGTTTCAAATAATAAAAAATGGTTTCACAATTAAAGCATAAAGTAGGTTTGTGTAGTATAACAGTCTATTGAAATGAAAGGTGAATTGTGTGATTTCTATTGCGCTAGCATCACTAAACTGGATCGCAAAAATATAGATTGAATTCAGATTTAAACACTGACTTTGTCTTTCATTGCTCCAACTAAAGTGTGTGTTTCAGGTCAAGTTTCTCTAGAAAGTGCTGATATAAAACACTTGCTTTGTACTTTCCCATAACAACTTGCAGAAAAGGATAAGTGACATCTAAGTAATATTATTTGATTTTTCCAGCATGCAGTGAGATGTCAGAGTGTATATATCAGCGCTGCATATGAATTATGATCCGGCCGTCTGTTATTGAGTATGTGTCAGAACGCCTCTCCTCTCATATAGCAGCATCAGGAGCTGCCGTTATAAATCACGTCCATCTGAGTTCAGCTGACGGCACTTCATTTACAAAGTGGGCTCATACATTCTCATAGAGAGAGACAAGCTCAAGCAAGCGCATGGAAACTAGCTTTCCTCACATTTCTTGAGTCAGTCCTCGAGACTGGAGGTCAGAGCAGCAGACAGTAGCTGCGTTTGTTAGATGGAGAACATTTATACAACCAAGTCAGATAAAGTTCAGCCCAAAGATACATTGCTATAAAAACAGGCCAGTGATATTTCTTTCTTAATTTCATATTTGATTTTATTTAATTTTTATATAAAGTTTAGTCTTTTTCTTTTACATTCCAGATTTAAAGGCACTTTATTAACAGTAACTCCTCAATAATAATATTTTGCATAGACCACTACAAAATGTAAGCCAATTATTTTATTTTATTTTAAAGTTTAGGCTTTTTTGATTGACATTCCAGATTTAAATGCACCTCAATAACTATAACTGTTCAAAAATGTTTTGTATAGTCAAACACAAACTGTAATCCAATTGCTTTATTTATTTATTTATTTTATTTTATTTTTAATTTTTTTTATTTGTCTAGACTTTTTCTTTTACACTCCGGATTTAAATGCACTTCAATAACAATACCACTTCATTCATATTTTGTACAGTCCAGCACAAACTGTAGTCTTTATGTGAATTTATCTTGTCTTTTGTGTGTGTTTTCTGTCAGATCCCCAGGTTAAAGCATCCTAACCCTTTCTATTTGGGCTCTTTGAGGAAGAGTCTGACTGACAGAGAAACTGAGGAGATGCACAACGTTCTCAAGTGAGTTTATCTAATCATAGAAAGTCATTTTATAATACTTATATGTTTTTTTTTTTTCACCTTTTGTGTTTCATGGAAGAAAAATGTCAGAAGTGTACCTTAAGTCACTTTAAATGACTAAATGTCTTCTTACTCATCAGGAACAGATTGATCACAGTTATCGTGTGTGTGTGTGTGCGTGTGTGTGTGTGTGTGAGTGCGTGTGTGTGTGTGAGTGAGTGAATGAGTGAGTGAGTGAGTGTGTGTGCGTGTTTGTGTGTGAGTGTGTGCATGTGTGTGTTTGAGTGAGTGAGTGTGTGAGTGTGTGCGTGTGAG
>NW_015625028.1:38107-51241 GCF_001515625.1 Sinocyclocheilus rhinocerous
ATTTCTGAAGGATCATGTGACACTGAAGACTGGAGTAGTGATGCTGAAAATTCAGCTTTTTTAAATACACTTTAACATATATTCACATAGAAACAGTTATTTTAAATTGTAAAAATATTTCACAATATTTGTTTTGATCAAATAAATGCAATATTGATGAGCATAAAAGATTTTTATATAGTGTGTTTAATTCTGTATGTATAGTTTCAAATCAGTTGTTTTTTCCTTTTAAATTTTAAAATGTACATTTAAAAAATTGTTATTAATATTATAAATTAACTTAATTAACAAAATTAACTTTTTAATACTTTATTAAAATGTTGAGTATGTCTATTTATTTGACTATTTATTTATTTATTTTTTATTAATAAATTGATCATTTTTACAATAAAATCCTAATTTTTTTCCCCTCCACATTTTTTTGTCATAGATGTTTGAGACATGTTGAGCTTGGTGATTGCAAACTGCCAATTACTTTTATTAGAAGTAGAAATAGTAAAAATATTATTCAGTATTTTGATTTTAAAACTTTTTTTCTGATAAAAATATGTGTTCAATGTTTTGAATTAGCTTTCAAACTATCACTTCTGGCCAAAATATGTGTCTATAATTCATAATAACGTTTCCTCCAGTGAAAAAGTCCATCTCCTGTTGTCTCTCAAATCAAAATCCACCAACATATATGTTTTGAGCTGTTTTGGACTGATTCGCTTGATCTGTTCGGATTTCTCTCTTGATTCAGACGAGACCACATCTTCACTGGAGGAAGCGTTATTATGGACTCGTATTTTAGCCAGAAGCGACAGCTAAAAACATCTTTGTTTCTAACAAACATGCAGCTTTTTGCTTTAACTGATGGACTGGAGTGGTGTGGATTACTTGTAGATTATTGTGATGTTTTTATCAGCTCTCATTCTGACGGCACCCATTCACTGCAGAGCATCCACTGGTGAGCAAGTGATGTAATGCTACATTTCTCCAAATCTGATGAAGAAACAAACTCATCTACATCTTGGATGACCTGAGAGTAAATTTTCATTTTTGGCTGAAATATTCCTTGTTTTAATCATATGTTGTTGTGGGCTTAAACTATGAAGGGTTTTGCACAATGGAAGTTAAATACAAACAGCAACGTCTGTAGCAATAATCTAATGAACCGGTCTGATGAATCAGACAATAAAATGCATTGAAATGGTGAAAACAACTTCAATACCTCAGACTATGCTGGAATTCTTCAACGGGCACAATTGACTTGCTTATGAACACTCGCAGCAGAAAAACTGATCATGAAATTATGTTTTTCACTTGACTTTTCCTTGCTGGATCAAGTGAAATTAGGTTTTTTTTAAAGCAGCATTTATAACCAAAGCCTTAACAACACTTCTGAACTTTGTGAAATGCAAATGTTTTTGTATTTTATTGAAGGTGTAGAACGTCATGTTCTCCGAAGTTAAAACTTTGTAATACATTGTTCAACCAACAAATGTGCATCGTTTATCAAATAAATGAACGCAGATTTACTTCAGCTGTTCTTTATTTCAGTCTTTTTACAAAAATAAGGCTGCGCTCTTAAGTCTGGGTAGTTTCAACAATATGTCGGTTACATAATTAAACGCGAGAATGAACGTGTTACAAAACATTTCTATACTCAAATGTTTTTACAGAATGATTTACATAGAAATATATTCGATTCAAAGTAGTTCTATGAACCATTTACACAGAAATTCATTCTCATGATAAAAGTAAATTTAAATAATTTGTAATTCTTAATTGTCACATTGAATTGAATTAACACTTCACAGTAGGTTAAATTTGTTAACATATTAGATATCATAAATTAGCAATGAAAAATACTTCTACATATGCTAATACATTTTAAACGGGTCATGTTGTATAAATTAACATTAATGTATTATGAACAAACTAACAATGAGTTAACAATAAACAATATTTTATTTATATATTAACATTAGATTTGATTAATAATTGCTGTAAAAAGTTGTTCATTATTAGTTTATAAAACCTAATGCATTAAAAAAAATGAACCTTTCATGAATTAATGCTTTATGTGGCTTCGAGTGCACAAAATAAACACAAGATTTACTTTCAGGTGTTTTTTATTTCAGCCTTCTTACAAAAATAAAACCGTGCTTTTAAGTCTTTAGATTTATTCTAAGATCATTCATTAAACACAAGCACAATGAATGTTATAAAACATTATAATGCGCAAATTCAATGCAACAATTTTTGCCATGTTGTTTATAAAATGATTTATGAATATATTTGATTGCCATTATGTTGTTACGCTCAGTTCAAGGTAATTTTATTAACTATTTATTCTACTCGTGATTCGTGAATTCCTTTTGTAAATCATTTATAATTCTTAATTAATTGTTGCATTGAATTGAATAATAATAATTAAAAAAATGAAATCTGGGCAACACTTTGTTCAATTTGTTAATATTAGATCATAAACTAAAAATGAAAATAATTTTAACGCATTTATTAATTTAGATTAATGTTAATGTCTACATATGCTAATACATTTTAAATGGGTCAGGTTGTATAAATTAATATTAGTTCATTTGTTATGAATGAACTAACAGTGAATTAACAACAAACAACATATATGTGTGTGTGTGTGCGTGTATATATATATATATATATATATATATATACATACATGCATTTATATTTATTTATACATTTACATTAAGTTAGATTAATAATAGCAGTAAAAATTGTTCATTGTTGGTTCAGAAAACCTAATATTAAAAAATGTTACCGTACCGTAAAGTGTTACTGCTTGTGTTTCATGAATCGCTTTGAATGCACAAAATAAATAAACTTCAGCATGATTTTACACTGATTAATCAAAGAATTTTGTCTTTGTTCAACATAATTGCATCGACCTACTATTTTTAAATACACTCCATTGACAAAGACCATTTTAAGCGACTTCCTGCACCAGCGTCAGGTTCTTCCTGTAGCACATCAGACTGCACAGCGGCGTCCCCGTCTTGGAGCAGGAGTATTTCTTCAGGTTGGAGCATCCGGACATGCCGCAGCTCAGGGGCGCGGGGGGAGGCGCTCGCGGGGCAGCCGGCGTCGGGACGGGGATCCCGGCGGGGTACAAGACGGCGGAGCCCTGAACGTTACTGCTGTACCTCACCATGGGCAGCTGCGCCTGCTTGGACCTGCGCTCCTTCATGCTCTTGATCTTGGCCTTGCTGGTCTTGGTCAGTCTCTCGATGGTCTGGTTCTTGTTCTCCTCGGCTTTCTTGGCGGCCTGCAGGCGTCTTTTGCGAGCGCGCTCCTGACGTTTCTGCATCATCTCGGCCATCAGCTCCTTCTCTTTGTATCCCATCGGGAGCTCCAGTAACGGCTGGCTCTGCTGCTTATGTAAGAGCGCTTTCTGTTTAGATGGAGACGAAACTTTGTTCAGGTAAAGATCAGTTAAATGTCAAATACTTCAAATAAAGTCACCAATCAACAACTATTCATTTTTAGCTCATCAAATCAGATTTTGGGTGATAAAACCTACAAGTACTGTTTCTTCTGCTCACCAAGGCTGCATTTATTTGATAAAAAACATATGGTACAGTAAAATCATGAAATATTATTACAATTTAAAATAACTGTTTTCTATGTGAATATCTGTTAAACAGTAATTTATTTCTGTGATCAAAGCTGAATTTTCAGCATCATTCCTCCAGTCTTCAGTGTCACATGATCTTCAGAAATCAGTCTAATATGCTGATTTGCTGCTCAAGAAACATTTATGATTATTATCAGTGTTGAAAACAGTCGTGCTGCTTCATATTTATGTGGAAACCGTGATAAATTTTATTTTTCGGGATTCTTTGATGAATAGAAAGTCCAAAAGAACAGCATTTATTTAAAATAGAAATCTTTCGTAACATAAATGTTTTTACTGTCATTTTTGACCATTTTAATGTGTCTTTGCTGAATAAAAGCATTAATCTCTTAAAAAAAAATCTTACACCAAACTTTTGAACGGTACCGTATAACTTAATGCATTATGTTGGTGTTATTTTAATAATATTAATAAACTATTATAGATTTAATTAATATTTTGAATTTGCTTTTTTATTTTTATACTTTCAGTTTACATTTTAGTTAAATTTTTAGTAATTATGTTTGTTAATGTTATTACTTTTGTTTATTTTAAATATTACTATTTAGATTTAATTTATTTTATTTCGGTTTTACTTTTTTTTCCCTAGTTAGTCATTTTAGTGCTTCAACTTAAACTAGATGAAAATTAGAAATAAAAATAACTGAAGTAACATGTGACTTTATTCATCTTTCAGATGATGTACAAATCTCAATTTCAAAAAAATTGACCCTTATGACTGGTTTTGTGCTCCAGGGTCACATTTAACTTTGTCATCTACTATTTATATTCCTTTATTTCACCTTTAAAGTTAACAATAATAACCCTGCATCATGTCTGGTTATGGTGAGGTTTGCGCATCTTCAAAGCACTGTCTCCATTTGGAGGTTTTGTGGAGTTTTTGTTTCATTTAGATTGTGTGTGTTTTATATGGCACCTGTCTGGCTGTGAGCAGACACTCGTTGATGTCTTTCTTCAGCTCTCCGTTATCATCCAGCTCTCCTTTCTCCAGCGCGGCCAGCCATCGCTCCTCATCATCCATCGGGCCGCCCAGCAGCGAGTCCGAGTCCAAGTCCGGCACAGGAGACGGGTCCAGGTTACTGTCTTCATCTGGGTATTACCAACAAACAACACACTCACGCACATTAACACTGGCTTTGAGTCACTGAAACATATGTGTTTTTACTATATTCAAATGGTTCAGTCACCCAGCCAGGCTCTGTACTGCTCGATAGGAACTCCCTCAGACGGCACGTCATCATCTTCGCCATCAACATCGCTCTCTACGTTCAGAGGCGACACTGAGCGCAGAGAGTCCGGGATCACGGTGAATGTGGGCACACTGAAACAAGACCGAGTCGCATTACACTCATTACAGAGACAGCTTTACACTTGATGAATCTGCAATGTCTTCATCTTTAGACTTTAGACAATTCACCCAAAAACACAGCAGGCAAAAAATAAATAAATAAAATATATACATATTTAGGGTTTAGACACACCGAGACATCTTAGACTTTACATACACTCTTAAGGAGACAAAGCATATTTGACATTATACTTAATCTCTTTATACCATTTTCTCAATCAATGCAAGAAAAGAACCCCATATTGTCACAGTGTCTGGTTGATCTTTGCTGCACAGTATTGTACGAGGTTACATCCTGTTTTCGGTTCCCTGTGTTTTGGATTACCGTTTGTCTAGTTTTTGTTCTGTTCTGATTATTTGTTATTTTAATAAACTACTGCATTTGGATCTACCTTGTTCTTTTAATGAGATTTTTGTCATTTCAAAGCGATTGCAGTGATTGTTTAGTTTCTTTTATTATCATCATAACGCCATTAAAAACCCCATTAGGATTGCTTCTAAATTATGATAGAAACTCCATTGCCATTCAATTCATGGAATTTTATAACAAACCCCAATACAGATGCACAAAAATTAAAATCACTTTTCTCTGCCTTTTCTCTTTATGAATATGTGCTGCATAACACTTTTCTCTTTTTTTGGAGTTTATATCATAATTTAGAATTAATTTCTATCTAATGAGGATATGTTAAAGCCGCAGTCTGTAAGTTTTGCCTCTTTGTCGCCATCTCTGGTTGAAAACCTGGAATTGCAGCTGTGTGTGGAATTATCTAGCTTGCGTGGGTTGTGCACCGGCTCGGCTCCAGCGTGGATGAATCTAATGTTCTGAGGAGTATGTGTGTGTGGCAGTCAGTCACCGCACCGGTGTGGATATTTACTGTACTTCGCAATCACAGATTCTAGCCTACGTCTTGGAATATGACCCAAATAAGAATTTTCACCGTATATTGCCATCTGAACAAGTAACAAGTGTGCCACGTTTGTTGAATCGGGCTAAAGTAAGGAGATAGTTTTGAACACTGGCTGGTTATGTACTTGCTCAAATATTGATTTCGGATCATTTTTAACCAAAAAAAGTTACGGACTGCAGCTTTAATAGGCTTTTTACAAATTAAATTTCTAAGTGATTAATTACTTCTACGATCAAATTATTCTATCCAGTAAATCTGTATAATACAGTTTCATTTGGAACCATTTCATATCTAACAAGGAACTTTGGGTTTTTTACAGTGTTTCTAAACTTCTAATGGATTAGTTTCTTCTGTAATCCATTAAAATTGTGATAATACCGTTAAACTCCTATTAAGATTGCTTCCAAATTATGAATTTTTAAACTCCATTGGCGTTCCTGTATGACAAACCCTGTAATACAGATGTACAGAAATGAAAATCACAATTTCTAATGTCTAATTTACGAAATGTTCTCCACCTGCGTCCCATCAGAAGCATGAATTACGCTCGCTTTCTGACAGCTGTGAGCGCGGCGAGAAAGCCGTCACCTATTCGCGTACTGAGTGAGTGTGATTTGTATTATTATTTGACTGTTTGTAACCCATGATATGGCCTGATTTGTGGCTTGGTTCTGATCCAGCGGAGCTTCAGCAGCGGTCTCCCCCGTCTCTGATCTCTTTGGCCGGAGGATCTCCCAATCCCAACACCTTCCCGTTCCAGTCGGCCAGCATTAAAGTGAAGGGAGGCGAAGCGCTGGTGATGGACGAGCCTCTGATGAAGAGAGCGCTGCAGTACTCCGGCTCATACGGGTATCACAATACACAATACACACTGGTGTCTGGAGTTATGTATAACAAAATTTCAGTAGTCGGTACCAATGCCAGTAAAGTTCCACGGTTGTCATGGTACCGAGCAAAAAGCGCTCTCTTTATAATAAATGAAGCTGATATCATTTGCAGCGCAAGCTGACCGACTGAGTGAAAGCTCCCATTATAATAATAATAATAATAATAATAATAAAATATATAATAAGCAGAGCTCGGTAGATTACTTACAAATTGTAGTCCGTTACTGATTCCAAATTACATTGTAGTTAATAACGTAATTATGGAAGCCTGTTTCCGCCACTGAATAAAAAATAAAAGAGGTAATTGTGACTTTTTATCTCACAATTCTGACTTTTTTTCTCAGAATTGCGTGATACAAACTCGCAATTGCGAGTTAAAAAGTCATAATTGAGAGATATAAACTCGCAATTGCGAGACATAAAGTCAGAACTGCGAGATATAAACTCACAATTCTGACTTTTTTTCTCGCAATTCTGACTTTTTCTGAGAACATATCAGTCTTTTTTCCCCCGTCAAAATTGGACTTTTAACTCGCAATTGCGAGTTTATATCTCACAATTCTGAGAAAAAAAAGTTCGAATTGCAAGAAAAAAAGTATTTTTCTGTCTAAAGTCTTTTTCAGTCTAAATTCTGACTTTATAACTCGCAATTGTGAGTTTATATCTCAAAAATGAAAAAAAGTCAGAATTGTGAGATAAAAAGTCGCAATTACCTTTTTTTAAATTTTTTATTCAGTGGCAGAAATGGGCTTCCATACGTAATCCATTACATTACACATTTTAGGTAATATAATCAGACTACTTTTGATTACTTTTGACCTAACTCGTTTATCACACATAAAAGGGAAAAAAATTGAGAGAGACAATGGAGAGAACGATGTCAAATTTACCGTCCCTCCCATAGACGCTGCATTAGAAACACCCTCGCATTAGCATTAACTGTTTTTTTGTAATTTGATGCAAAGGTGATATAATACAAAGAATAGTGTTATAAATGTACATACATTTAAAAAAAAATACAAATATGAAAAACTTTCGAGGATTTACGATGCTGATGACCGTTAAACGCGTGATCACAGTCTTGTGAAAAGGGTCCATTCGTTGTAATTAACAACATGAAGTGCATTAAACATTACGTCAAGGTTCCCCAAACTAGGTACTTGAGGGAGGGTTGTGAGTTTAACGAAAAACTAATAATTAAATTGTTAAAAAGAAAAATTAAAATAAGTCGTTTTGAAATAACATCAATCAAAATAAAGCACTTCCTAAAAAAATGTCATGTTTTATTTGTTTACCTGCATGTCATGTGACCATTAACCAACAACCGTGAACATGCAAATGTGATACTTAATTATTAAATATTTATTTTAAAATCTCAGGGGTACTTCAAGTAAATATATTAGATGAAAGATGTTCAGATGACAAAAAAGTTTGGGAAAGTATATCCACCTGACTAATGACTGGTCTCTGTGTGAACGTCCACAAAACTGGACTTTCTGAGTGTATATAAGCGGTAGATTATTTTAAAAAAGGAACATTTAAAAGATGAAAAAGAGGAATTAGGGAGAATCAATAAATTATGAATAATTTACTGCTATTGTGTAAAAAAAAATGTAATCATGCAATCAACAAAAAAGCAACTGTAGTCTGATTACAAGTATTTTAAAATGTAATTTAATATAATTACAAGTGCATAAACGCCTCTGATTGGCCGTTGCGTTCACGTGCTCAACAAACATGTCAGTGATTGGCTACAGCGCTCAACGCTGCAAAAACACGTTGCAAATAGAAACCTTTGATGCTATTTATATTCATAGAGCGCTCACGCAAATATGGGAGCGGTGGAAAGCAGCCGCATATCAGCGGGTGGAAAGCTGGTATAGTTACGTTTTTAAAGAGTATCAACAACACTAGTTGGCTTGTATGCATGTCCGTGTGTTCGCAGTATTCCTGAGCTGCTCTCGTGGATGAAGGATCTTCAGAAAAGCCTCCACAATCCTCCCACCACCGGCTACAGTCCAGAGAGAGGACAGATGGAGATGTGTGTCACCACCGGCAGTCAGGAGGGGCTCTGCAAAGTACATCCACACCGTTAACATCACACATCAGATCATCTGTTTGCAATCTGGAACTAATCAGATGGATTTTAAAGTGCTACTTGTGGCTAATAATAATATGGTCACCTATATAACATACATATGCATCCCTATTCAGGGTTATTATAATTAACGAAGCCTTCCTGTAGCGCAAACAGTAGAGCATTGCAGTAGAAACACAAAAGTCATGGGTTCGATTCCCAGTGAAAGTGAGAACTGATAAAACGTGTACCTTGAACCCAATGTAAGTCGCTTTGGATAAAAGCATTTGTCACATGTATAAATGTAAACTAAAACCATAAAAAAAAACATATTTTGTTACTTAAAATAAACGTGAAATAATGGAAATTATAAACTTGAAAGTTAAAACTAAAACTAATAACTAATTAACAACTAACTAAAATAGGTTGAATTTGACATACTGAAATTACTAAAAACTAAAATAAAATAAATTAAAGTTGTATAGAAAAAAGAAAACTTCCAAAAAAAGAGCTAAAATTAAAATGAAAACAGAAAATGTAAAAACTAATCCAGTTAGTATATTACTAAATACTGTAATAGTATATAAATTATTTACATTTAGTCATTTAGCAGACGCTTTAATCCAAAGCGATTTACAAATGAGGACAATAGAAGCAATCAAAACTAACAAAAGAGCAACAATATATAAGTGCAAATGACGTAGAACAGATGTGTTTTTAGTCATTTATTGAAGATGGTTAAGGACTCAGCTGCTCTGATTGATTTGGGCGGGTCATTCCACCAGGAGGGAACAGTTAATGAAAAAGTCTGCGAAAGTGATTTGTCATTGGAGATAAGCAGACCAGTACCTCCACCTCTTCCAGTCAGACGGGGGGAGTGGGAAAAAGAGAAATTATTTGAGGGCTGCAGGTGTAGCATTGTCATCTGGATTGATCCACGTCTCTGTCAGGGCCATGAGGTTTAGTCTTGAATGACTTGTAATAGAAGTAATAAAATCTGCTTTGTTTACAGCAGACTGGCAATTCCAGAGACCAATAGAAAAAGAAAGTAGTGTATTAGTAGACATAGGCAAAGTGCGCAGGTTGTTAGGATTGCGCTGCCTACAGTGTGTGATGCATGGTTTGCGAGTGGTAGTAATAGTAGGGATCTGGAAACACATAGTAAGAATTGGTTATAAAAACTGAAAACAGAAGGGGAACAAGTAGTAGGAAAGAGAATGATTCAGAAGCGATACTTATGTCACTTGCCGGTGTCCCTGCTCGGTGGAGTTGAACAGTAGTGTCAATGGTCTTTACACTCTTCGGTCTTCACACGAGAGCTTCACACAAGGGCTGCCGCGGTATACTTAGCTTTTTATATTCGTCTAACAAAACTCAAATTGAATTCAGCTGGACACACTTTCCTGTTTATCACAACAAATGGCCAAGCAAAGCGCACGACATTGCGCTTTGCAGACAAATTATACTAAAAGACACATAATAGCATAAATGTAAATTTATTAACAAAAAAATTGTTACACAAAATAAAATAAACATTAACTTAAACATGTTTTATTTGAACTTGCTGCCAAGGCAACATTTCTCATTTTCATTTAGTTTGAGTTGATGTACTGAAATAGCTAAAACTGAAATAAATTGAATAAAAACACTATTTAGACATGATACAAATACACAAAATTACTAGAACTTTAACAAAAAAGTAAATTAAAAATATTAATAAAAAACTATGATAGTTATAAAAATATAATATCAATGACACTAAAATAACACTGTCCCTAATAAAAGCTCTTGTGGAGACACGGTTACTCCTGATGTTTGTAAAGCGAGAATTCAACGTTATAAACGTTAACTGAAGTTTAGTTTCATTTAGTCTCATTTTCATTCAACTTGATGTACTAAAATAACTACAACTGAAATAAAATTAACAAAATCTATGAAAATGACAAAAACACTAAAACTTTAACTTAAGTTAAAATAAAAGCAGAAAATGTAGTAATAATAAAAAATTCACTAGAAACTACATCTCAATGGTACTAAAATAACATGTAATATGCTAATAATATAATAATATATGTTCTTGTGGATACATAAGAAGAGCATAAAGTTCCTGATAAACTGAGAATTATGCTTGATATTATTAGTGATATGCATATAGAAGTATGTGCCATAATTTAGGATAATATCACATGGTAATTTTCTTCTTCGCTCTGTTCATCAGATCTTTGAGATGCTGGTCAATTCTGGAGACAACGTCCTCCTCGACGCTCCCACGTACTCAGGAACGCTGGCGGCCGTACGAAGCACATTTCCCATCATCACCATGTTTTACCTGCGATCTCTCTCGACCCATTAAACGTAAACATTACCAACTCCTTCCTCAACAGCTGCAGCCGCTGGGCTGTAACCTCATTAACGTGGCGAGCGATCAGCACGGCATGATCCCTGCGGACCTGAGGAAGATTCTGGAGCGCTGGGACCCGGCAGATGCACAGAAACCGGGAAGCAGCGTCCCGAGAGTCCTGTACACCATCCCGAACGGAGGCAACCCCACCGGAGCGTCCATGACCTGTGAGAGGAAACAGGAAGTCTATGAGGTGAGCAGAGTTGCACACAACGTACGTCGTTCAATTCTGCGTTTGTGTACTTGCATAGAGTTTGAGTCTGTCCTAAATGCTCCCTGTCCAACCTTACCAGTATATTCAGATGTTTTGTGTGACATTTGTGATTTAGAGTGTGTTTACTTGCTCTTTCTATTATGCTATAAAAATAGTATAATATTATACTAAATATATAAAAAAATGTCAGCTTTATTTCAATTGTCGGCAAATAAAGCTGAAATAAAATACAAAAATAAATAATAATAAAAAAAATGTTAATGAAAATTAGAAATGTCGCCTTGGCAACTAACTGAAGTAAATAATCTGAAGTTGACGTACTAAAATTACTAAAAATAAAAATAAATTAAAGCTATATAGAAAATTTAGGGGAAAAAATCCCCAAAAATGAATAAAGATTACAAAAGCACATAACATATTACTTAAACTAAAATCTTAAAATAAAACCTCATTTGAAATATTAGTATATACTATACTTGTATGTAAACAATACTAAACTAAAACGAGAACTGAAAATATTCAATTAAATCTAATTCAGAATATATACTATACTAGTATAGAAATAATGCTAAACCAAAACAAACTGAAAATATTTAACTAAAAGCTTATTCAAAATATTAATACATGCTTAGTGTATAAATACTAAAATGAAAACTATAAAATATTAACATAAAAGCTAATTCATAATATGTATATATATATAGTAGTATATAAATAATGCTAAACTACAATGAAAACTGAAAATATAAAAACAAATGTGAATTCAAAGTATTAATATATGATATGCAAGTATATAAATAATACTAAACTAAAATGAAAATATAAAAATGAATTCTAATTAAAAATATTAATATACTATTCTAGTACTATTCTACCATATTATTTTTACATGTTAAAATGTTTTTAATCTAAAAAAGACAACTATGAAAGTTTGTAGTTTAAGTGTAAATATTGCTGTTTGTTCTCAACCAATGGCGTGAGTTTGGGGGCGGGGCTGTTTGTTTTTCCCGATCAATGGCAATGTCGCATGTGTTTGTGTTTTTAATTTGCAGCTTGCCAGGAAATATGATTTTCTTATCATTGAAGATGACCCATACTATTTCCTGCAATTCCAAAAAGTAAGTTCCTCTGATTTATCGCTTTATTCACAGCGTGTGTTTGTATTGTGTGATTGATTAGCATACAGCAGTAGTCATATACTGACCTCTCTGATAGCCTCTGAATTGCAGCTGTGATAAGATAACACTCAGTAAGAACCAATGTAAAGTCAGTCCTCTCTTCTTCTGTTGCTCTGCTGTCATCCAGCCGTGGGCTCCAACGTTTCTGTCCATGGACGTAGACAGCCGCGTCCTGCGAACGGATTCCTTCTCTAAGATCCTGTCGTCGGGGTGGGTGTTTGTCAGCGGGACAGTGCTGTTTTTGTCATGAGACACAGCTGTCACACTCATGGTATTCACTCAAGAGAGAAAAGCTCGGAAAAGCCTGTGTGTTTTCCTCAGGGAGTGAGAAAACCTTGTGTAAGGGTAGTGTATGGAAACACTGAGATATATACCAGAAACCCTGTCAATTACATCTTTCCACTTATGTTATTACCACGCTTTTTAACCATGGTAATACTTTTGTTTTGTTTCGTTCTTT
>NW_015625028.1:52615-53488 GCF_001515625.1 Sinocyclocheilus rhinocerous
ATATATATCAACATTTAATAGTAAATTAATAAATAATTGATATTTCTTAATTATGCACAATGCAGTTATGCACAACACAGTATATTAGTATGTAAATTATATTTATTTATATCTAAATGTATTTAACATTTTATTCAATAGTTTTTCAAATGTACCATAAATAATTTTAAAATAAATAATTAATATTCATATAATTTAATAACAATAACAAGTATATTTTGCAACTTAATTATATAAACATGAATCATTTATATTCATATAATTTATATTATGTATGTATAGATGTGTTTTTTTAATCATTTTTATGTTGTACCATGAATCAATTATTAATATATTAAATATATATAGTTTAATACAATATTTAATAAAATGTTCATATAGTTATTTCATACTTTTAGAAATTATTTCTATGTAATTTATATTCATATAAATATAATTTAATAACATTAATTTATATATATCTATATATATATGTGTGCAGTAAGAACCAATGTAAAGTCAGTCCTCTCTTCTTCTGTTGCTCTGCTGTCATCCAGCCGTGGGCTCCAACGTTTCTGTCCATGGACGTAGACAGCCGCGTCCTGCGAACGGATTCCTTCTCTAAGATCCTGTCGTCGGGGTGGGTGTTTGTCAGCGGGACAGTGCTGTTTTTGTCATGAGACACAGCTGTCACACTCATGGTATTCACTCAAGAGAGAAAAGCTCGGAAAAGCCTGTGTGTTTTCCTCAGGGAGTGAGAAAACCTTGTGTAAGGGTAGTGTATGGAAACACTGAGATATATACCAGAAACCCTGTCAATTACATCTTTCCACTTATGTTATTACCACGCTTTTTAACCATGGTAATACTTTTGTTTTGTTTCGTTCGTTCTTT
>NW_015625028.1:57010-61459 GCF_001515625.1 Sinocyclocheilus rhinocerous
ATATATATCAACATTTAATAGTAAATTAATAAATAATTGATATTTCTTAATTATGCACAATGCAGTTATGCACAACACAGTATATTAGTATGTAAATTATATTTATTTATATCTAAATGTATTTAACATTTTATTCAATAGTTTTTCAAATGTACCATAAATAATTTTAAAATAAATAATTAATATTCATATAATTTAATAACAATAACAAGTATATTTTGCAACTTAATTATATAAACATGAATCATTTATATTCATATAATTTATATTATGTATGTATAGATGTGTGTGTTTTTTTATTTTTATGTTGTACCATGAATCAATTATTAATATATTAAATATATATAGTTTAATACAATATTTAATAAAATGTTCATATAGTTATTTCATACTTTTAGAAATTATTTCTATGTAATTTATATTCATATAAATATAATTTAATAACATTAATTTATATATATCTATATATATATGTGTGTGTGTGTGTGTGTGTGTGTGAAAAATATAATAAAAAATATTATTTAATTCTGTATGTATATAATTTTGTAAAAAATTATATAAAAAAAGATATATACACACACACTAAAAATTTCAATTATATGAATTAACTATATTTATAAATAAATGTTATTTATATTAATTATTTATGTAAAGGTACAATTAAATAGAATTTTATTCAATAGTTTTTATATTGTACCAAAAAATAAAAACACTCATAAAAGTTTTTTTTTTTTTTTGAACTGTGGTATTTCTTGAATCATTTGTGTGTATTGTGCTGTTTTTCCTGACAGCTTACGGATAGGTTTCGTCACTGGACCGAAGCCGCTGGTGGAGCGAGTGGTGCTGCACATCCAGGCCTCCACGATGCACACCAGCACCTTCACACAGGTCACACCTCTCACAGGTCCTGTCCATCCTGTTTCTCTCCTGAAGCAGCAGCCGGGGGTTCTTCCTCGTTCCAGCTGTAATCCGTAAATGACAGGCCTTGTGTTCTGGTTTTAATGCGCAGCTGCTAAACACGTACAGTAAAAGCACAGAAATGTGTCACTGCGTGTGGGGGTGGATTTTATGAGCAGGAGGAGATGTGTTTGTACTGTACGTGTGTTTCGGCTCCCGGCGGTGAGCGGTGGTTCATTTTTCTCACAGCGTGAATCTCAGGAGAAGAGATCAGTGAGAAAAACAAGCGTGAGATTCACAGGTGCTTTAATTGTGACCTGCAAAATACAGGCCATATGTGACCCTGGAGCACAAAACCTGTCGCTGGGGTATATTTGTAGCAATAGCCAACAATACATTGTATGGGTCAAAATTATAGATTTTTCTTTTATGCCAAAAATCATTAGGATATTAAGTAAAGATCATGTTCCATGAAGATATTTTGTAAATTTCCTACTGTAAATATATCAAAACTTAATTTTTTATTAGTAATATGCATTGCTAAGAACTTCATTTGGACAACTTTAAAGATGATTTTCACAATATTTAGATTTTTTTTGCACCCTCAGATTCCAGATTTTCAAATAGTTGTATCTCAGCCAAATATTGTCCTATCCTAACAAACCATACATCAATGGAAACGTATTTATTCAGCTTTCAGATGATGTATACATCTCAATTTAGAAAAATAGATCCTTATGACTGGTTTTGTGCTCCAGGGTCACATATTATGTTTCTTGCAGCTGAATCAAACTGAAGCCCAAGCAAAATAACCAAGCCTCTTGTTAGCGTATCCACTGTATAATGATACTCAGAAAAGTCTTTGTGTTTTCAGCTCATGGTCTCTCAGCTGCTTCATAACTGGGGTCCAGGTGGTTTTCTCAAGCACATTGATGGGTGAGCTGGAGATTTATGATATTAATGACTCTGAGTTCAATCAAATTACTGTGTTGTTATTGAAATGACCACAGGGTTCTGCTTAGTATAATTGAATTGTTGTTAATGGCTGTATTGTATTCTATATTTATAACCTGTTATAGACTTCAGTTGGACCTTTGGTAAGCTTTATATGTGTGTGTGTGTGTGTGTGGACAGGTGTTGTTTAGGTTGAGATGTGCGTATGATTCACATTAGTTTTTGCTCTTCCTCAGGGTGATTGAGTTTTACAGATCTCAGAGGAACACCATGCTCTCCTCAGCAGACAAATGGCTCAAAGGTTTGACTCTCATATCAGCTGCATCTATTACTGACACTATCATACTAGTCTCATGTTAGCATGGATAACGATGCATTCAAAACCGTCTGTATTTTAGCATTGATCCCAGTGCAATGCATGATATAATTTTTGATACTAAAACTGAGAGTGGAGTGTAAATGATCTTCTGTAGTAATCGGCCGTGTGCCACAGATGCCGTCTATAGAGCTTATGTTGTACTGAACTAAAACACAAGGCGGAACACAATTGCTATTGATTTTGTTGGAATAAGTAAATCATCTCAGAGTCCAGATTGCTGCATTTAAAGGAGCAGTTCACCCAAAAATGAAAAATGCTGGAAATGTCCCCTCAGGCTGTCCAAGATGTCGATGAGTTTATTTCTTCATCGGAACAGATTTGGAGAAATGTAGCATTGCATCACTTGCTCAGCAGTGGATGCTCTGCAGTGAATGGGTGCCGTCAGAATGAGAGTCCAAACAGCTGATAAAAACATCACAAGTAATCCACACCACTCCACTCCATCAGCTAATGTCTTGTGAAGTGAAAAGCTGCGTGTCTGTAAGAAACAAATCCATCATTAAGATGTTTTTAACTTCAAACCGTTGCTTCTGGCTAAGTCCGTACTCCATAATAACGCTTCCTCCAGGGAAAAAGTCCATCCGCTGTTGTCCTCTCTCATCAAAATCCACCAATTTATTTGTTTAAAACTGTTTTGGCTTATGAACGGTGCTTGATCTGTGCATATTTCTCTCCTGATTCAAACTCTTTCACTGAAGAATGCAATATTATGGATCGAGGACTCGTATGAAAGCAACAGTTTAGAATTTAAAAACCTCTTAATGATGCATTTGTTTCTTACAAACACGCAGCTTTTGGCTTCACAAGACATTAACTGATGGACTGGAGTGGTGTGGATTACTTGTGGATTATTGTGATGTTTAAAAACTCCTTAAAGATTTTACAAAAGTCTTACAAAAACACAGCTTTTTGCTTCACAAGACAAGACGAGTGGTGTGGAGTACTTGTGGATTATTGTGATGTTTTTATCAGCTGTTTGGACTCTCATTCTGACGGCACCCATTCACTGCAGAGCATCCACTGGCGAGTAAGTGATGAAATGCTACATTTCTCCAAATCTGATGAAGAAACAAACTCATCTACAGCTTGGATGGCTTTCTCTCTTTCTCTCCTGTGTGTTTTGTAGATGTAGCTGAATGGCATCCTCCCATGGCCGGCATGTTCCTGTGGATTAAACTCAAGGGCATTAAAGACACACAGCAGCTGATAATGGAGAGAGCGCTAGAGAAAGAGGTTCACACACACACTCACACGCATCTGTGTAATACAGTTTACATTTGTGCTGAATGTGATTATGTTTTCATTTGCTACATGAGCAAATACACACACACTGCTGTATGAAACCCCTTTCCTTTATCAAAGGCAAAGTCATTTGTATGTGTGGTTGATGCTTCATGATACATACAGCAGGTTTGCTGGGGCTTTTGCCAAAGCAATGTTTGAATATTGTGTGTGTGTGCGTGTGTGTTTATGTAAATGAACTGAAGCACCTGATCCTGAAAACACACCACATGATTTGCCTCCCACACACACGTTCAGTGTTTGAGGCGGACATGATGCCAGTCCTATGAACCATTCACTGCATTTACCGGTACTTCATTTAGAAAACATGTTCATGGCCATTTTTACATTTGTGCTTAAAGCTGAAGGTTTTTAGTTGTTAAAATACTTTCCTTATTCCAGCTTATTATTATAAGTTTAATAAGTAAACCGTGTGGTGCTTTCCAAACATTGCTCTTTTTGTTTGAGCATTGACAGTGAGAATTACAGCTGTAAACACGAAGTCTCAGTTCTAATCAAAAAAGGTCAGCAGGTGTTTATTAAAGGGCTTTGAATAATCATCTCGAATACTTGTCGGTTTTATTGTGTTTGTTTGTAGGTTCTTCTGGTTCCTGGAGGAGTTTTCCACATCAACAGCTCAGATCCGTGTCCGTATGTCAGAGCCGCCTTTTCTCTCTCCACACCTCAACAGATCGATGAGGTACAACACATATTCACAGATATATTTATGTATATTATGCTCACCAAGGCTGCATTTATTTGATCAAAAATACAGTAAAAACAGTAATATTGTGAAATATTATTTCAATTTAGAATAACTGTTTTCTATGTGAATCTATTGTAAAGTGTAATTTATTCCTGCGATGCAAAGCTGAATTTTCAGCAGTCTTCAGTGTCACATGATCTTCAGAAATCATTCTAATATGCTGATTTGCTGC
>NW_015625028.1:65667-69978 GCF_001515625.1 Sinocyclocheilus rhinocerous
AGGCTGCATTTATTTGATCAAAAATACAGTAAAAACAGTAATATTGTGAAATATTATTTCAATTTAGAATAACTGTTTTCTATGTGAATCTATTGTAAAGTGTAATTTATTCCTGCGATGCAAAGCTGAATTTTCAGCAGTCTTCAGTGTCACATGATCTTCAGAAATCATTCTAATTGGCTGATTTGCTGCTCAAGACACATTTATGATTATTATCAATGTTGAAAACAGCTGTGCTGCTTCATATCTTTTGGAAACAGGATTTTTTGATCTCGCTTGTGTTTTATCATGTTGCTGCCTACTGTATATACACAGCATTTCAAATCAGAAACTTGTTTTATATTATGCCTGCTAATAGCATATACTGACCACTAATAGAACGCATCTGATATTCATCTGTACTTCAGAATAAGGGCTTACTTTGTCATTTATGGCTCTTTCCTCTTCATCCACAGGCTTTTAGGAGACTCGCTGATCTCATCAAGGACGCCATGTGAGCAGCTGATTCCCAGGAAGAGGAATCAAGGAATCAAGGATTTTTTTTTTTTTTGCACAACAAACCCATATTTTCACCTTTCAGATAGTACAAACTTGAAATTGTTTACTGACACCGTTTTTTCATTTTGATTCTTTATTTAATTCAGTTCAATTCAAGTTTATTTGTACAGCGCTTTTCACGATACAAATCATTGCAAAGCAACTTTACAGCAAATTAAGTTTACAATATTTAGTGGTAGCTTATCAGGGCGTTATTTAGGGCGTATTAAGGGAATGAATTGATTATTGATGTTTGTTTACAATGCAGCTGCAGCCGCTGTGTACAGGGAGATGTTTTATGTGATTTTAAAACTGGTTTTGTGTGTAAAATGTTTAACCATAGGAAGGTCACGGTCAGGTGAATGTATTTTATTGCAGTAGTCCGTTACTTTAAAACTTCATGGTGAATTGTGAAGGTTAAAGCCGTTGATTTCTGTGTCTTCCTTAAAGGACGTGACCTGTAATATGACTAGTTAGCTGCTAACTCGAGCTGTTAGTAAATGTATTGATATGTTGCATGTAGAAGCTTTTAAAACGGCATTCGACTAATGGACTCTCAAATCATTGCAAAGCAACTTTACAGCAAATTAAGTTTACAATATTTAGTGGTAGCTTATCAGGGCGTTATTTAGGGCGTATTAAGGGAATGAATTGATTATTGATGTTTGTTTACAATGCAGCTGCAGCCGCTGTGTACAGGGAGATGTTTTATGTGATTTTAAAACTGGTTTTGTGTGTAAAATGTTTAACCATAGGAAGGTCACGGTCAGGTGAATGTATTTTATTGCAGTAGTCCGTTACTTTAAAACTTCATGGTGAATTGTGAAGGTTAAAGCCGTTGATTTCTGTGTCTTCCTTAAAGGACGTGACCTGTAATATGACTAGTTAGCTGCTAACTCGAGCTGTTAGTAAATGTATTGATATGTTGCATGTAGAAGCTTTTAAAACGGCATTCGACTAATGGACTCTTATCAGAGACTGTAATGACTCATTTCTGCTATAACTTCAATCTGTTTTTGTCATATTCTGAAAAGTTGTGGGAATGCAACAGTGGATTTTTTTTCTCTCACTGTTTGAGCAATTGGTAATGAAAAATTGTATTTGCAATGGTCTCCCATATACACCAGAAGTTTACCCTGCAGTAGCTTACTTCTGCTTATCGGAAATATGAAAACAGTTCATGCTGGTCACCCATTTGACACTTACCCATATTTTTGAATGTAGTCCATTTGACTTGTGTGTCATTGTGCATGCTGGTCCTTTTGGACACAAAATGGTTCAATAAATTAATAAATAAACTCAATTTTTGTATGTAGTGCTGATTCTCACTCAGTTTTGTGCTTTTACCATATATGCCATATAAAGGGATCATCTACCCAAAAATTAAAATTCTGAGGAATGTCGGCAACCAAATGTTTTTGGGTCCCATTGACTTCCATATTATAGACAATAGAGTACTAAGGAAGTGAATGGAAGCCGAAACGGTTTGGTTAAATATCATCTTTCGTGCTCCACAAAAGAAAAAAGGCATAAAATGGTGACACAATTTTCATTTTTGGACAGACTACCTCTTTAATTGCATAAAATCCCGTTGCATTGTTTAAACGTTTTTCAGTAGAGAACTTGTGGATTTTAACAATGCAGAATGTAAGTCCTTAACCTTTGGACGCATTCATCAGAGCACTGGATTTCACACTGTGTGTGGTGTTTCTGTGACACAACCGATTCTTTGTGTACACTCCTCAGGGAAAGTGCTTATGAAGGACTCGCGCACACACACTTAGATGGCTGTGATAAATCTTGGTGTGATTGTGCATAAACTCTTGAGTTATGCACTCATACGTGCTTTAGAAGCAAGATTAATAGCGTGTACGTGAGTTTCTTGGGGTTTTATTAGTGTAACACGCTGGATATAACAAATGGTCAAAGTGCCTCAGGTTTAATGTTGACCAACAAGGGCAGTTAATCCTTAAACTGGATTTCATAAGTCTGAATGTGCAATCTAGTGTGACAGAGGTGGAAAGATAAATGGATACACATTAGCTTGCCTTTACGTGGTTGTAAACAATGTAAAAACAATGGCACGCGCTTCAAACACAGGTTAATGCTTCTTTATATATGTCCAAGGGGAATGCAAATATAACAGTACAGTGCTGATATTACATTGTACTTTGAAATACTATGGTAATGAATGATTACCATGGTATTTATTTCTCCAAGGTACCATACAATATGTATGGTATGTAATCAGAGTTTTAAGTGACGTGACATGTGGCCAAGTATGGTGACCCGTACTTGGAATTAGTGCTCTGCATTTATCCCATCCAAAGTGCACACACACAGCAGTGAACACACACACACCGTGAACACACACCCGGAGCAGTGGGCAGCCATTTTTGCTGCGGCGCCCGGGGAGCAGTTGGGGGTTCGGTGCCTTGCTCAAGGGCACCTCAGTCGTGGTATTGAAGGTGGGAGAGAGCGCCGTACATTCACTCCCCCCACCTACAATCCCTGCCGGTACGAGACTCGAACCCACAACCTTTGGGTTACGAGTCCGACTCTCTAACCATTAGGCCACGACTTCCAGTTGGTAACTGATTACATGTAATCTGGATTGCTTAATCAGATTCCAAAAATTAAGTACTTGTAATTAGATTAAATTACATTTTATAATACTCGTAATCAATCAGACTACAGTTACTTTTTTATTGACTGCATGATTACATATTATTCACACAATAGCAGCAAATTATTCACAATACAGTATATTGTTTCTCCCAAATTCCGCTTTTTCATCTTTTAAATGTTCCTTTCTGAAAGAGCCAGTTTTGTGGACATTCACACAGAGATCAGTCACTAGTTCAGGTGTTTCAACATTGCTTCAACTACTGATGAACACATGAAGTTTTAGTTGAATTATCACTCAGTATATTATTTAATGTCTTTGGAAGGCCTTTGTCTTTCAAACACATTAAAGGTGGAATTATATGATGCTGCTAAAAAGAACATTATTTTGTGTATTTGGTGTAATGAAATGTGTTTATGCGGTTTAAAGGCAGAGTAAGCGATTTCTGGTAGCCAATGTTGATATTTGAAATCACCAAAACAAACACGCCCCTACCCCAAAAGGGTCTTGCCCCTATTTTGATAGCTCCGCCCCACATATACGTAGCAACCCAGGCAACGATTAGTTCTGTGAAACAAAGCAAAACCAATGTTACACCGTGTCTACGGACGTGAGCGGCGCGGCAAGGAAACTGCTGCCGGGTTTTATTTATGACGTGCTGACACAAATTTCAAATGGTTTTCAACGGTCGTTTGATCGCGTCCAGTGTAGGCAGACTTTAGCTGTTGTAGACACGGTGTTACTCACCTACTGAGAAGAAACATAGCAACCTCGGCGTCCGATCGCAGGCCTCCGCTCCTTGAGTTCTCTCCAGCGCTGGAAAGCTGATCCGATATTTACACGGGTCCTACTTCTTGCCTTATCATTCCGCAGACGTTTTCCTCTTTTGTTTTTTATCCGCCATCTCTATCTTTCTGTCGCTCGGCTCAGCTAATGTCCGTCCCATGCACTGAAAGCTCTCTCCTCCACATCACGAGACGAGTAGACACGCCCCTTATTGCTGATTGGCTACAAGTTTGCTTTGCTATTCGGCCCGATTTAGTTTTCTAAAGTGTTTTTGAAAAATCACATACCCCGCCTTTAAAGCAGCACTATGTAACTTTTTCTGTGTTCAAAATTTGCTAAATGTATATAATGAGCGAGTACAT